>NC_042970.1:2267820-2325790 GCF_901001165.1 Salmo trutta | reverse complement strand
ACTGGACCCTGACATTGACGAACGACCTGACCCTGACTCGTTCCTGATGACTGGACCCTGACCTCGGTTCTGATGACTGGACCCTGACCTCAGTTCTGATGACTGGACCCTGACATTGACCTGACGTCTGGACCCTGACCTCGGTTCTGATGACTGGACCCTGACATTGACCTGACGACTGGACCCTGACATCGGTTCTGATGACTGGACCCTGACATTGACCTGACGACTGGACCCTGACATCGGTTCTGATGACTGGACCCTGACATTGACCTGACGTCTGGACCCTGACATCGGTTCTGACGTCTGGACCCTGACCTCGGTTCTGATGACTGGACCCTGACATTGACCTGACGACTGGACCCTGACATCGGTTCTGATGACTGGACCCTGACATTGACCTGACGACTGGACCCTGACATCGGTTCTGATGACTGGACCCTGACATTGACCTGACGTCTGGACCCTGACCTCCGTTCTGACGTCTGGACCCTGACCTCGGTTCTGATGACTGGACCCTGACCTCGGTTCTGACGTCTGGACCCTGACCTCGGTTCTGATGATTGGACCCTGACCTCGGTTCTGATGACTGGACCCTGACCTCAGTTCTGATGACTGGACCCTGACCTCGGTTCTGACGTCTGGACCCTGACCTCGGTTCTGATGACTGGACCCTGACCTCGGTTCTGATGACTGGACCCTGACATTGACCTGACGTCTGGACCCTGACCTCCGTTCTGACGACTGGACCCTGACCTCCGTTCTGACGACTGGACCCTGATCTCGGTTCTGACGTCTGGACCCTGACATTGAGCCAAATGTCTATCTCCTTTCAACATGAGACGAAACATGTTTGGGAGCGTGTGTGTGTGTGTGTGTGTGTGTGTGTGTGTGTGTGTGTGTGTGTGTGTGTGTGTGTGTGTGTGCGTGTGTGTGTGTGTGTGTGTGTGTGTGAGAGAACAGTGAGATGGACAGGCAGATTGACGCCTAATAGGATTTATCCTATATTTATTAGACAGTAGGGTTAGAGTTAGTTCACTATTATTATTCTACAATGTAGAAAATAGTAAAAATAAAGAAAACCCCTGGAATGAGGAGGTGCTTTTAACTGGTTCTGTATATTATTTTTACACCCTTTTTCCTGATATCCAATTGGTAGTTACAGTCTTGTCCTGCAACTCCCGTATGGAGAGACGAAGGTCGAGAGCCATGCGTCCTCCGAAACACAACCCAGCCGTACTGCTTCTTGACACACTGCTCGCTTAACCTGGAAGCCAGCGGCACCAATGTGTCAGAGGAAACACTGTACGACGGTGTCAGTGTGCACTGCGCCCGCCCGTTGCTAGAGCACGATGGGACAAGGTCATCCCGCCGGCCAAACCCTCCCCAACCCCGCTTCATGGTCTCGGTCGGCTGCGACACAGCCCAGGATCGAACCCGGGTCTTTAGTGACGCCTCAAGCACTATGATGCAATCTCGTTTTACCTTTATTAAACTAGACTTTATTTAACTAGACAAGTCAGTTAAGAACAAATTCTTATTTTTAATGACGGCCTACCAGGGAACAGTGGGTTAACTGCCTTGTTCAGGGGCAGAACGACAGGTTTTGACCTTGTCAGCTTGGGGATTGAACTTGCAACCTTTCGGTTACTAGTCCAACGCTCTAACCACTAGGCTACCTGCCTTATCGTAGGCCCTAAGAAAGTTGTTTTAATATATATATATTTTTTTTAAGAAACAAATGCAGTATAATGTGTTGAAGTTCCATGCAACATGTATTCATCACCATGGCAATAAATTCAACACTGAAGTAATTTAGACTTTTAATCATGTTGAAGTCCACCCGGCTCATCTGGAGAGTCGATACAGACGGACAGTTTCACTTATTAAAAACTGATAATAAACTATGATCCGATATAAAGGATCATATTTGTTATATCTTCTTGTTTTAATCGATTATAAACTATGTATCATGATCCAATACTCACGTTTGAGGATGTTCCGACTCTCCAGATCCTCTATCGCGGGTCTCTGGCTCAGCCGCCTGCGAAATAACACCAGAATCACGTTCTGAACCATGATGATGTTGTTGTTGTCTGTTTCCCCTCCGGTCCTCCAGTCAGGTCACAGTCTCTGACAGACTGACAGTCTCTACTAGCAGCAGCAGAAGTCAAGATGTCTGAGTCGGCGTGCAGAACCGCTCCAGGATCTACACTTCCTAGTGTACCATCTGGAGTCTAGAAACCCTCTTCTGGGACTGAACTTCCACATCGGGGTAGAAAGCATGGCACGTTTTTATCACGCTACAAAACACAAAGTCCCGATTGGAGAATATTTGTCCAGATTTAGAGCGTTCTTTTCCCTTCAATAAATATTTCCTAAGTGCAAGATAAAACAGGAAGGACTGGAAAGTAAAATGATAAATGTGTATGATCCTGTAGAGATGAAGAACTGAGCTCAGTTAGTGTCTGTCGGCTCTCTCCTCTCTAACTATTCTGTCTGCCTACTGACGCCGTGCTGTCCGATGCACTGAGGTAAAGTACTTAGGCAAAAATACTTCAAAGTACTACTTAAGTAGTTTTTTTGTATCTGTACTTTACTATTTATATATTTTTTGACAACTTTTACTTTACATTTCTAAAGAAAATAATGTACGTTTAACTCTATACATTTTCCTTGACAACCAAAAGTACTCATTACATTTTGAATGTTTAGCAGCACAGAAAAAGTGTCCAATTCACGCACTTATCAAGAGAACATCCCTGGTCATCCCTACTGCCTCTGATCTGGTGGACTCACTAAACAGAGAACATCCCTGGTCATCCCTACTGCCTCTGATCTGGAGGACTCACTAAACAGAGAACATCCCTGGTCATCCCTACTGCCTCTGATCTGGAGGACTCACAAAACAGAGAACATCCCTGGTCATCCCTACTGCCTCTGATCTGGAGGACTCACTAAACAGAGAACATCCCTGGTCATCCCTACTGCCTCTGATCTGGAGGACTCACTAAACAGAGACGTTTGTTTAGTGAGTCCGTTTGTAAATGATGTCTAAGTGTTGGAGTGTGCCCCTGGCTATTCCTAAATTTAAAAAACAAGAAAATCATACCCTCATATTTGCTTAATATAAGGAACTTGAAATGATTTATACTTTTACATTTGATTCTTAAGTATATTTTAGAAATTACATTTACTGTTGATACTTAAGTATACTCAAAACCAATAAAGTTATTTCTTGATACATTTGAAACGACATCTATTTGTGGCCGCATCCGGACAAGACTGTGAACAACTCTTGGCGGATAGTTTGACTGCGGTGAAGGTGATACGCACGTCGTTCGCGAACGCAGCCCACCAAACAATTCGTTCTCAAGTTGGAGGAGATAAGGCTGTGTGTATCAAACCATTCAATAATCAATTAATTGCATCCTTTCTTGCACCATGCGATCACTTATTAGCTCTAAAATTGTCTTTTTTTTCCTACGCTAATAATCTATCTTCCTACGCGCGTATGACAGAAAGTCAGAGCATGTCTGTGGAACCGCTGAGCCCTGTATTAGTCCTGTATTAGTCCTGTATTAGCCCTGCATTAGCCCTGTATTAGTCCTGTATTAGCCCTGTATTAGCCCTGTATTAGTCCTGTATTAGTCCTGTATTAGTCCTGTATTAGTCCTGTGTTAGCCCTGTATTAGTCCTGTATTAGTCCTGTGTTAGCCCTGTATTAGCCCTGTATTAGTCCTGTATTAGTCCTGTATTAGTCCTGTATTAGTCCTGTGTTAGCCCTGTATTAGTCCTGTATTAGTCCTGTATTAGTCCTGTATTAGTCCTGTATTAGCCCTGTATTAGCCCTGTATTAGCCCTGTATTAGTCCTGTATTAGCCCTGTATTAGCCCTGTATTAGTCCTGTATTAGTCCTGTACTAGCCCTGTATTAGTCCTGTATTAGTCCTGTATTAGCCCTGTATTAGTTCTGTATTAGTCCTGTATTAGTCCTGTATTAGCCCTGTTTTAGTCCTGTATTAGTCCAGTATTAGTCCTGCAACTCATTGTGGCCACTCCGCACAGCACTAGCAGGTCAAATGAACGACTAAAATGAACGAATCACTCTGATAAAACGACTCATGAATGTTGAGTCAATAAAAAGAGTTCAATAAAATAATGAATCGTTCACAAACTGCACATCACTCCTCTCCGGAACCAAGACAAAGCTATGCTACTCTAACTGGTCCTGGTCCTGTTCTGGTCCTGTCCTGGTCCTGTCCTGGTCCTGTCCTGGTCCTGTTCTGGTTCTGTCCTGGTCCTGTCCTGGTCCTGTTCTGGTTCTGTCCTGGCCCTGTTCTGGTTCTGTCCCTGTCCTGTCCTGGTCCTGTTCTGGTCCTGTCCTGGTTCTGTCCTGGTCCTGTTCTGGTTCTGTCCTGGCCCTGTTCTGGTTCTGTCCCTGTCCTGTCCTGGTCCTGTTCTGGTCCTGTCCTGGTCCTGTTCTGGACCTGTCCCTGTTCTGGTCCTGTCCTGGTCCTGTCCTGGCCCTGTCCCTGTCCTGTCCCTGTCCTGTCCTGGTCCAGTCCTGGTCCTGTCCCTGTCCTGTCCCTGTCCTGTCCTGGTCCTGTTCTGTCCCTGTTCTGGTCCTGGTCCTGTCCCTGTCCTGGTCCTGTCCTGTCCCTGTTCTGGTCCTGGTCCTGTCCCTGTCCTGGTCCTGTTCTGGTCCTGTCCTGGTTCTGTTCTGGTCCTGTCCTGGTCCTGTCCCTGTCCTGGTCCTGTCCTGGTCCTGTCCCTGTCCTGGTCCTGTCCTGGTCCTGTCCTGGTCCTGGTCCTGTCCTGGTCCTGTTCTGATCCTGTCCCTGTCCTGGTCCTGTCCTGGTCCTGTCCTGGTCCTGGTCCTGTTCTGGTCCTGTTCTGGTCCTGTCCTGGTCCTGTCCCTGTCCTGGTCCTGTCCTGGTCCTGTCCCTGTCCTGGTCCTGTTCTGGTCCTGTCCTGGTCCTGTCCCTGTCCTGGTCCTGTCCTGGTCCTGTCCCTGTCCTGGTCCTGTCCTGGTCCTGTTCTGATCCTGGTCCTGTCCTGGTCCTGTTCTGATCCTGTCCCTGTCCTGGTCCTGTCCTGGTCCTGTCCTGGTCCTGGTCCTGTTCTGGTCCTGTTCTGGTCCTGTTCTGGTCCTGTCCCTGTTCTGGTCCTGTCCCTGTTCTGGTCCTGTCCCTGTTCTGGTCCTGGTCCTGTTCTGGTCCTGTCCTGGTCCTGTCCCTGTCCTGGTCCTGTCCTGGTCCTGTCCCTGTCCTGGTCCTGTCCTGGTCCTGTCCTGGTCCTGGTCCTGTCCTGGTCCTGTTCTGATCCTGTCCCTGTCCTGGTCCTGTCCTGGTCCTGTCCTGGTCCTGGTCCTGTTCTGGTCCTGTTCTGGTCCTGTTCTGGTCCTGTCCCTGTTCTGGTCCTGTCCCTGTTCTGGTCCTGTCCCTGTTCTGGTCCTGGTCCTGTTCTGGTCCTGTCCCCTATGGGCCCTGGTCAAAACTAGTGCACTTTAAAGTAATACGCTACCATTTGGGATGCAAGGCCAGTCTATATAAAGGCCAGTCTATATAATGGCCAGTCTATATAAAGCCCAGTCTATATAAAGCCCAGTCTATATAAAGGACAGTCTATATAAAGCCCAGTCTATATAAAGCCCAGTCTATATAAAGCCCAGTCTATATAAAGGCCAGTCTATATAATGGCCAGTCTATATAAAGCCCAGTCTATATAAAGCCCAGTCTATATAAAGGACAGTCTATATAAAGCCCAGTCTATATAAAGGCCAGTCTATATAAAGCCCAGTCTATATAAAGCCCAGTCTATATAAAGGACAGTCTATATAAAGAACAGTCTATATAAAGCCCAGTCTATATAAAGCCCAGTCTATATAAAGCCCAGTCTATATAAAGCCCAGTCTATATAAAGGACAGTCTATATAAAGCCCAGTCTATATAAAGGCCAGTCTATATAAAGCCCAGTCTATATAAAGCCCAGTCTATATAAAGGACAGTCTATATAAAGAACAGTCTATATAAAGCCCAGTCTATATAAAGCCCAGTCTATATAAAGCCCAGTCTATATAAAGGCCAGTCTATATAAAGCCCAGTCTATATAAAGGCCAGTCTATGTCCCGGCCCAGTCTATATAATGGCCAGTCTAAATAAAGGCCAGTCTATATAAAGCCCAGTCTATATAAAGCCCAGTCTATATAAAGCCCAGTCTATATAAAGGCCAGTCTATATAAAGCCCAGTCTATATAAAGCCCAGTCTATATAAAGCCCAGTCTATATAAAGGCCAGTCTATGTCCCGGCCCAGTCTATATAAAGGCCAGTCTATATAAAGCCCAGTCTACATAAAGCCCAGTCTATGTCCTGGCCCAGTCTATATAAAGGCCAGTCTATATAAAGGCCAGTCTATATAAAGCCCAGTCTATGTCCTGGCCCAGTCTATATAAAGGCCAGTCTATATAAAGCCCAGTCTATGTCCCGGCCCAGTCTATATAAAGGCCAGTCTATATAAAGGCCAGTCTATATAAAGGCCAGTCTATATAAAGCCCAGTCTATGTCCCGGCCCAGTCTATGTAAAGGCCAGTCTATATAAAGCCCAGTCTATGTCCTGGCCCAGCCCTGGCAGAGAGAGGTGGAGCAGGACACCTGGGTTACAGAACTGAAATAGAACAGCCATTCTGAGGGCTCAGCTGTGACCTAGGCACTGCACGGTAGGGACCACCGAGATGTGTGTGTGTGTGTGTGTGTGTGTGTGTGTGTGTGTGTGTGTGTGTGTGTGTGTGTGTGTATGTGTGTGTGTGTGTGTGTGTGTGTGCGCAGTAGGGACCACCGAGACGTCGGTGGTCCCTACTGCGCGCACACACACACACACACACACATGAATATAAACCATGAATATAAATCTGACTGGGACAACACGGTCTAACATGAATATAAATCTGACTGGGACAACACGGTCTAACATGAATATAAATCTGACTGGGACAACACGGTCTAACATGAATATAAAAACAGTGTAATTATCCAGTTAACACACATTTCCAATTCCCAGACACCACCTTGATACAGTAAAATAATCTACAGGGTTAGTTCAGATGGCGGCCCTGCCTACAAACCCCTCCTCTCCTCCCCTCCTAATCTCTCCTCTCCTCCTAATCTCTCCTCTCCTCCTCTCCTCTCTTCCTAATCTCTCATCTCCTCCACTCTCCCTACCTCCTCTCCTCTCCCCCCTCTTCTTCTCCTCTCCTCTCCTCTCTTCTCCTCTCCTCCTAATCTCTCCTCTCTTCTTTTCCTTTCCTCTCCCCTCTCTTCTCTTCTCCTCTCCTCCTCTCCTCTCTTCCTAATCTCTCATCTCCTCCACTCTCCCCTACCTCCTCTCCTCTCTCCTCTCCCCCTCTCCTCTCCTCTCCTCTCCTCTCCTCTCCTCTCCTCTCCTCTCCTCTCCCCCCTCTCCTCTTCTTCTGCTCTCCTCTACCCCATCTCCTCTCTTCTCTTCTCCTCTCCCCTCTTCTCTCTTCTCCTCTCCTCTCCTCCTAATCTCTCCCCTCTTCTTTTCCTCTCCTCTCCCCTCTTCTCTCTTCTCTTCTCCTATCCTCTCCTCTCCTCCACTCTCCCCTCTCTTCTCCTCTCCTCCTCTCCTCTCTTCCAAATCTCTCATCTCCTCCACTCTCCCCTACCTCCTCTCCCCCTCTCCTCTCCTCTCCTCTCCCCCTCTCCTCTCCTCTCCCCCCTCTCCTCTTCTTCTGCTCTCCTCTTCTCTACCCCATCTACTCTCTTCTCCTCTCCTCTCCTCTCCTCTCCCCTCTTCTCTCTTCTCCTATCCTCCACTCTCCCCTACCCCCCTCTCCTCTCCTCCTAATCTCTCCCCTCTTCTTTTCCTCTCCTCTCCCCTCTTCTCTCTTCTCTTCTCCTATCCTCTCCTCTCCTCCACTCTCCCCTACCCCCTTCTCCTCTCCTCCTAATCTCCAAACTGGAGGCACTAACAGTATCCCTCTAGGCTGGGTAAAGTCCTATTTATCAGGTTGGGAGCAAGTAGTAGAGGTTAATGGTTCACTGTCTCAGGCAAAACCAATGAGTTGTGGCGTTCCGCAGGGCAGCGTGCTTGGGCCTCTGCTGTTTTTATTGTATATTAACCATATGAAAGATGCTTGTTCTTGCCGTCTTTTCCTTTATGTGGATGACTCTACACTTCTGGTGTCTCACAAAACTAAAACTGTGTTGGAGTGCATACTTTTCACAGAGCTTACTAACATTAGGAAACGGCTTAGGAAAAAGCTCTCTCTGCACTTACGTAAACTGAGGCAAGTATTTGTATCCAGACCTAAATTGAGTAGATCCTCTGAAATCAGAGTGGAGTTAGGGGGTGAGGTGCTAACTACTAAAACCTCTGTTAGCTACCTGGGATGCATCCTTGAGGTGTGAGAATGGCCACTAAAGTGCAAGGGAAGATTACTGCCAGGACTGTTTTTGGCTGCAAAGTCCATGCTGCTTGATAAGGACTCCATGAAAGTCACTGCCCTCTAGCGTAGCCAAAATGCCTTTATGACAACACTAGTACTTCCTGGTTTGGGGGCTTATCTAAACTTATGAAGGGGAAGCTCCAGATAGCCCAGAATACGCTGATCAGGGTAGTATTGAAGGTGAGTCCACGTACTCACATAGGCAGGAGCTGCTTTCAGGAACTAAACTGGCTGCCTGTTGAGGCTAGGATGTCCCAGAATAGACTAGGTTTGGTTTACAAGAGTATTTATGGTTCTGCGCCCAGATATCTGATTACTCTCCCGTGTTGAAGCAAGCACCAGTTAGCCTTGAGCTAGCCTCGAGCTAGGCCCATCTCCCGGCTAGCCGAAGAGGTATACACGCTAATTTGTGGGCTACAATACCTCTTTTGCCAATTGGCCTGGACCCTTTATTGCCGAAACGGAGCCCCGCCAATCCATCGTGACTGGTCTGCCGACGTAATGTGGTTTCAACAGGCTTTTCCGTTGCGATGTCGCCGAAGACCCATCTGCTAGCCCCGGCCCGCTAGCTTTCTGAACGCCGTTGTCTCCCACTCACCTAGCATAGTAGCAACTACCGAACTGCTCCCTGACTCACCTATTGCTGCTCATTGGACCCTATGATCACTCGGCTACACATGCCTCTCTCTAATGTCAATATGCCTTGTCTTCTGCTGTTTCGAATAGTTATTACTATTTTATTTCACTGTAGAGCCCCCAGTCCAGCTCAACATGCCTTAGATAGCTCTTTTGTCCCACCCCCCACACATGGGGAGACCTCACCTGGCTTAACTGGTGTCTCCAGAGATGTAATCTCTCTCATCGTTACTCAATGACTAGGTTTACCTCCACTGTACTCACATCCTACAATACCCTTGTCTGTACATTATGCCCTGAAACTATTCTACCACGCCCAGAAATCTGCTCCTTTTATTCTGTTCCCAACGTAGTAGACGACCAGTTCTTAAAGCCTTCAACCGTATCCTTATCCTACCCCTCCTCTGTTCCTCTGGTGATGTAGAGGTTAACCGGGGCCCTGTGGCCCCCAGCTTTACACCTATTCCCCAGGCACTCTCATATGTTAACTTCTGTAACCGTAAAAGCCTTGGTTTCATGCATGTTAACATTAGAAGCCTCCACCCTAAATGTGTTTTATTCACTGCTTTAGCACACTCCGCCAACCCTGACGTCCTAGCCGTGTCTGAATCCTGGTTTAGGAAGGCCACCAAAAATCCTGAAATTTCCATCCCCAACTACAACATTTTCCATCAAGATAGAACTGCCAAAGGGGGCGGAGATGCAAACTACTGCGGAGATAGTCTGCAGAGTTCTGTCATTCCATCCAGGTCTGTGCCCAAACAATTCGAGCTTCTATTTTTTTTTAAATCCACCTTTCCAGAAATAAGTCTCTCCCCATTGCCGATAGATAGATGCCCTCAATCTCATACAAATTATCAAGGAACCTACCAGGTACAACCCTAAATCCATAACCATGGGCACCCTCATAGATATCACCCTGACTAACTTGCCCTCTAAATACACCACTGCTGTCTTCAACCAGGATTTCAGAGATCACTGCCTCATTGCCTGCTTCCGTAATGGGTCCGCAGTCAAACGACCACCCTAAAACACTTCTGAGAGCAGGCCTTTCTAATTGACCTGGCCCGGGTATCCTGGAAGGATATTGACCTCATTCCGACAGTAGAGGATGCCTGGTTGCTCTTTAAAAGTGCTTTCCTCACCATCTTAAATAAGCACGCCCCATTCAAAAAATGCAGAACTAAGAACAGATATAGCCCTTGGTTCAATCCAGACTTGACCGCCCTTGACCAGCAGAAAAACATCCTGTGGTGTACTGCTTTAGCATCGAATAGTCCCAGCGATATGCAACTTTTCAGGGAAGTCCGGAAAGCTCTCGCCAGTTTGCACAACGCGACTCAAACCAGAGCCTACCGGACCTATTTTCTCTCCATATCCCCGGATTCCTACCGCAAGCTCGGGACATTTTCACCTGGATCTTCGCAGCTAGCTAGCTGCTATCCGAGTCCTGGCTAACATCGGTCCCAGAGCAAGCACCAATTAGCCTGGAGTTAGCACATGCTAGGCCCTTTCTCCTGGCTAGCTGAAGAGGCCCAACAGCCACTCCTGGGCTACAATACCCGGATCCCTTCTACTGCCGGTACGGGGCACGGAACCCCGCCAATCCTTCACGACTGGATTACAACGTAACCTGCTCGAGGGGGTACTCAACTGGCCTCTACATCGCAACCACCCCTGAATGCCCATCCGCTAGCTGCTAGCTGGCTAGAGCATTTTGGACTGTTAGCTGTATAGATCCGTCAGCCAATTTCTTGGGCCAATTTCTTATACCTATTTTGCCAATTGGACTTGGACCCCTCTGCTACTCGGAAACCTACTAATCCATCACGACTGGTCTATCGACGTCGCCGCACGCGGAGGCCAAAACAGACTTTCCTCCATCGAGACGTCCCTCTAAGGCCCTTGTGCTAGCTTGCTAGCCCCGGTCTGCCAGCTTGCTAGCCCCGGCCTGCTAGCTGTCTGAATCGCCGCGTCTCCAGCCAGCCCAACCACTCACTGCACCCCTATTGATCACCCAGCTACGCATGCCTCTCCCTAATATCAATATGCCTTGTCCATTACTGTACTGGTTAGTGATTATTTTCTTATTTCACTGTAGAGCCTCTAGCCCTGCTCAATATGCCTTAACCAACCATGTTGTTCCACCTCCCACATATGCGGTGACATCACCTGGTTTAAACATCTCTAGAGACAATATCTCTCTCTTCATTACTCAATGCCTAGGTTTACCTCCAATGTACTCACATCCTACTATACTTCTGTCTGTACATTATGCCTTGAATGTATTCTCTCACGCCCAGAAACCTGCTCCTTTTACTTTCTGCTCTGAACGCACTAAACGACCAGTCCTGATAGCCTTTAGCCGTACCCTTATCCTACTTCTCCTCTGTTCCCTCTGGTGATGTAGATGTTAATCCAGGACCTGCAGTTCCTAGCTCCACTCCTACTCCCCAGGTTCTCTCATTTGTTGACTTCTGTAACCGTAAAAGCCTTGGTTTCATGCATGTTAACATTAGAAGCCTCCTCCCTAAGTTTGTTTTATTCACTGCTTTAGCACACTCTGCCAACCCGGATGTCCTAGCCGTGTCTGAATCCTGGCTTAGGAAGGCCACCAAAAACCCTGAAATTTCCATCCCTAACTATAACATTTTCCGACAAGATAGAACTGCCAAAGGGGGTGGTGTTGCAATCTACTGCAGAGAGAGCCTGCAGAGTTCTATCTTACTATCCAGGTCTGTACCAAAACAATTTGAGCTTCTACTTTTAAAAATTCACCTATCCAGAAACATGTCTCTCACCGTTGCGCCCCTCTGCCCCCAGCTGTACCCTGGACACCATATGTGAATTGATTGCCCCCCCATCTATCTTCTGAGCTCGTGCTGCTAGGTGACCTAAACTGGGACATGCTTAACACCCCGGCCATCCTACAATCTAAGCTTGATGCCCTCAATCTGACACAAATGATCAAATCAAATGTATTTAAAGCCCTGATTACATCAGCTGATATCTCAAAGTGCTGTATAGAAACCCAGCCTAAAACCCCAAACAGCAAGAAATGCAGGTGTAGAAGTACGGAAGCATTAATCAATGAACCAACCAGGTACAACCCCAAATCCGTAAACACGGGCACCCTCATAGATATCATCCTAACCAATTTACCCTCCAAATAGACCTCTGCTGTTTTCAACCAAGATCTCAGCGATCACTGCCTCATTGCCTGCATCAATAATGGGTCTGCGGTCAAACGACCACCCCTCATCACTGTCAAACGCTCCCTAAAACACTTCAGCGAGCAGGCATTTCTAATCGACCTGGCCCGGGTATCCTGGAAGGATATTGACCTCATCCCGTCAGTAGAGGATGCCTGGTTATTCTTTAAAAGTGCTTTCCTCACCATCTTAAAACCTCTTAGGGATAGGGGGCAGTATTTTCACGGCCGGATGAAAAACGTATCCAAATTAAACTGCCTGCTACTCGGGCCCAGGAGGTAGGATATGCATATGTCTGGACTAAGTAAGCACGCGCGTGGATTTGGATAGTGAACCTAACGCGCGAACAAAATGGATGTATTTGGACATAAAGATAAACTTTATCGAACATTTATTGTGGAGCTGGGATTCGTGGGAGTGCATTCTGATGAAGATAATCAAAGATAAGTGAATATTTATAATGTAGTTTCTTAGTTTTATTGACTCCAAGATGGTGGGTTTCTGTTTGCTTGTTGTTGGTGTCTTCTGGGCTGTACTCAGATTATTGCAAATTGTGCTTTCGCCGTGAACCTTTTTTGAAATCTGACAAAGCGGTTGCATTTAGGAGAAGTGTATCTATAATTCTGTGCATAACACTTGTATATTGATCAAAGTTTATGATGAGTATTTCTGTAATATGTGTGCTCATTGTGCTCATTCACTGGAAGGTTGGAGGGAAAACATTTCTGAACATTACGCGCCAATGTAAAATGGGGTTTTTGGATATAAATATGAACTTTATCGAGCAAAACATACATGTATTGTGTAACATTGAGTCCTGGGAGTGCCATCTGATGAAGATCATCAAAGGTTAGCGCTTAATTTTAGCTGTATTTCTGTTTTTTTGTGACATCTCTCCTTGCTAGGAAAATGGCTGTGTGGCATTTCTTGTTTAGGTGGTGTGCTAACATAATCTAATGTTTTGCTTTCGCCGTAAAGCCTTCTTGAAATCGGACAATGTGGTTAGATTAAGAAGAATCTTATCTTTAAAATGGTGTCTAATACTTGTATGTGTGAGAAATTTAAATTATACGATTTTTGCTGTTTAGAATTTGGTGCTCTGATTTTTCACTGGCTGTTGTCAAATCGATCCCGCTACCTGGATCCGCCAGTTAAGGGGTCACTAAGAGGTTTTAAATAAACATGCCCCATTCAAAAAATGTAGAACCAGGAACAGATATAGCCCTTGGTTCTCTCCAGACCTGACTGCCCTTGACCAGCACAAAAACATCCTGTGGCGTTCTGCATTAGCATCGAATAGCCCCCGTGATATGCAACTTTTCAGGGAAGTTAGGAACAAATATACACAGGCAGTTAGGAAAGCTAAGGCTAGCTTTTTCAAGCAGAAATTTGCATCCTGTAGCACAAACTCAAAAAAATTCTGGTGCACTGTAAAGTCCATGGAGAATAAGAGCACCTCCTCCCAGCTGCCCACTGCACTGAGGATAGGAAAAACTGTTACCACTGATAAATCCATTATAATTGAGAATTTCAATAAGCATTTTTCTACAGCTGGCCATGCTTTCCACCTGGCTACCCCTACCCCGGTCAACAGCCCTGCACTCCCCACAGCAACTCGCCCAAACCTCCCCCATTTCTCCTTCACCCAAATCCAGATAGCTGATTTTCTGAAAGAGCTGCAAAATCTGGACCCCTACAAATCAGCCGGGCTAGACAATCTGGACCCTCTCTTTCTAAAATGATCTTCCGAAAATGTTGCAACCCCTATTACAAGCCTGTTCAACCTCTCTTTCGTAATGTCTGAGATCCCCAAAGATTGGAAACTGCCGCGGTCATCCCCTTCTTCAAAGGGGGAGACACTCTAGACCCAAACTGCTACAGAGCTATATCTATTCTACCCTGCCTTTCTAAGGTCTTCAAAAGCCAAGTTAATAACAAACAGATTACCGACCATTTTGAATCCCACCATACCTTCTCCGCTATGCAATCTGGTTTCCGAGCTGGTCATGGGTGCACCTCAGCCATACTCAAGGTCCTAAACGATATCATAACCGCCATCGATAAGAGACATTACTGTGCTGCCGTATTCATCGACCTGGCCAAGGCTTTCGACTCTCTCAATCACCACATTCTTATTGGCAGACTCAACAGCCTTGGTTTCTCAAATGATTGCCTCGCCTGGTTCACCGACTACTTCTCTGATAGAGTTCAGTATGTCAAATCGGAGGGCCTGTTGTCCAGACCTCTGGCAATCTCTATGGGGGTGCCACAGGGTTCAATTCTCGGGCCGACTCTCTTCTCTGTATATATCAATGATGTCGCTCTCGCTACTGGTGATTCTTTGATCCACCTCTACGCAGACAACAACATTCTGTATACCTCGGGCCCTTCTTTGGACACTGTGTTTATTAACTAACCTCCAGATGAGCTTCAATGCCATACATCTCTCCTTCCGTGGCCTCCAACTGCTATTAAATGCAAGTAAAACTAAATGCATGCTCTTCAACCGATCGCTGCCCGCACCTGCCCGCCCGTCCAGCATCACTACTCTGGACGGATCTGACTTAGAATATGTGGACAACTACAAATACCTAGGTGTCTGGCCTGACTGTAAACTCTCCTTCCAGACCCACATTAACCATCTCCAATCCAAAATTAAATCTAGAATTCGCTTCCTATTTCGCAACAAAGCATCCTTAACTCATGCTGCCAAACATACCCTCGTAAAACTGACCATCCTACCTATCCTCGACTTCGGTGATGCCATTTACAAAATAGCCTCCAACACTCTACTCAACAAATTGGATGCAGTCTATCACAGTGCCATCCATTTTGTCACCAAAGCCCCATATACTACCCACCATTGCGACCTGTATGATCTCGTTGGCTGGCCCTCGCTTCATAATCGTCGCCAAACCCACTGGCTCCAGGTCATCTACAAGTCTCTGCTAGGTAAAGTCCCGCCTTCTCTCAGCTCACTATCACCATAGCAGCACCCACACGTAGCACGCGCTCCAGCAGGTATATCTCACGGTTCATCCCCAAAGCCAATTCCACCTTTGGCCGCCTTTCCTTCCAGTTCTCTCCTGCCAATGACTGGAACGAACTGCAAAAATCACTAAAGCTGGAGACTCTTACCTCCCTGACCAGCTTTAAGCACCAGCTGTCAGAGCAGCTCACAGATCACTGCACCTGTACATAGATCATCTGTAAATAGCCCATCCAATCTACCTCATCCCCATACACCCTAACTAATACTACCCCTCATCCTATCTAACCCTAACAAACCCAAACCTTCACCCTAACTAACTCGAACCCTCACCCTAACTAACCCTCACCCTAACAAACCTTAACACACTTTATGCTACCAGTACCAGACTACTACTACTACCAGAACCAGACTACTACTACTACCAGTACCAGACTACTACTACTACCAGACTACTACTACTACCAGTACCAGACTACTACCAGTACCAGACTACTACTACTACTACTACCAGTACCAGACTACTACTACTACCACCAGTACCAGACTACTACTACTACCACCAGTACCAGACTACTACTACTACCAGTACCAGACTACTACCAGTACCAGACTACTACTACTACTACTACCAGTACCAGACTACTACTACTACCACCAGTACCAGACTACTACTACTACCAGACTACTACTACTACTACTACCAGTACCAGACTACTACTACTACTACTACTACTACCAGTACCAGACTACTACTACTACTACTACCAGTACCAGACTACTACTACTACTACTACTACCACCAGTACCAGACTACTACTACTACCAGACTACTACTACTACTACTACTACTACTACTACTACCAGTACCAGACTACTACTACTACCAGACTACCAGACTACTATCACTACTACTACTACTACCACTACTACCCTACTACTACTACTACCACTACCCGACTACTACTACTACCAGTACCAGACTACTACTACTACCAGTACCAGACTACTACTACTACCAGTACCAGGCTACTACCAGTACCAGACTACTACTACTACTACTACTACCAGTACCAGACTACTACCAGTACCAGACTACTACTACTACTACCAGTACTAGACTACTACTACTACTACCAGTACCAGACTACTACTAGTACCAGACTACTACTACTACTAGTACCAGACTACTACCAGTACCAGACTACTACTACTACTAGTACCAGACTACTACTACTACCAGTACCAGACTACTACTACTACTAGTACCAGACTACTACTACTACTAGTACCAGACTACTACTAGTACCAGATTACTACTACTACTACTACTACCAGACTACTACTACTACTAGTACCAGACTACTACTAGTACCAGATTACTACTACTACTACTAGTACCAGACTACTACTACTACTACCAGACTACTACTACTACCAGTACCAGACTACTACCAGTACCAGACTACTACTACTACCAGTACCAGACTACTACTACTACTACTACTACTAGACTACTACTACTACCAGTACCAGACTACTACTACTACTACTACTACTAGTACCAGACTACTACTACTACCAGTACCAGACTACTACTACTACCAGTACCAGACTACTACTACTACTACCAGTACCAGACTACTACTACTACTACTACCAGTACCAGACTACTACTACTACCAGACTACTACTACTACTACCAGTAACAGACTACTACCAGTACCAGACTACTACTACTACCAGTACCAGACTACTACTACTACCACTACTACTACTACCCGACTACTACTACTACTACCAGTACCAGACTACTACTACTACCAGTACCAGACTACTACTACTACCAGTACCAGACTACTACTACCAGTACCAGACTACTACTACTACTACTACTACTACTACTACTACTACTACCACCAGTACCAGACTACTACTACTACTACCAGACTACTACTGCTACCAGTACCAGACTACTACTACTACCAGTACCAGACTACTACTACTACCAGACTACTACCAGTACCAGACTACTACTACTACCAGTACCAGACTACTACTACTACCAGACTACTACCAGTACCAGACTACTACTACTACTACCAGTACCAGACTACTGGCCAGAGGTATTACTAATACCTTTGGTATTACTGAGACACAGCCAGAGGAGAGGACACCTCTGGTATTAATGAGACACAGCCAGAGGAGAGGACACCTCTGGTATTAATGAGACACAGCCAGAGGAGAGGACACCTCTGGTATTAATGAGACACAGCCAGAGGAGAGGACACCTCTGGTATTACTGAGACACAGCCAGAGGAGAGGACACCTCTGGTATTACTGAGACACAGCCAGAGGAGAGGACACCTCTGGTATTACTGAGACACAGCCAGAGGAGAGGACACCTCTGGTATTAATGAGACACAGCCAGAGGAGAGGACACCTCTGGTATTAATGAGACACAGCCAGAGGAGAGGACACCTCTGGTATTAATGAGACACAGCCAGAGGAGAGGACACCTCTGGTATTAATGAGGGTAGAGATGCAGATCACCGCGGTAACAGCAAGATTCCACAACAAAACAGGAAATAGGAGAGTCAATCAGGGAGAAAATACAATCTGCCTACCTGCCTCCTTCCCCCACTCCCCTCCCTCCTTTTCAGCGAGTGGAGGAGAGCAGCGGTGCTGTGACATAAGAGGACACCTTGATTAGGGCTGTGTGCCGCAGTATTTCAGCTGACAACTACAGAGATATATATAGCACACCAGGATTCCCTTCCCCTCGTCTCCTCTTCTCTTCAAAACCAACTGAGTTTTGCTGTACTCTACAATACACTGAACTGTATTCCCTGGCCATACAGATGTTCTGACAGCATAGAAGAGACAAAACTTTGACATTTCCCAGGTGATGATGAGGAAGCATGACATTTATCATGTCAGTTTAATGCAGTCAAATATTTTTCCCCACGTGATTTTGAACCAGACGAGTGTGGCGTGCTGCGCTGACTGCATCTGTGTACACACACACACACACACACACACACACACACACACACACACACACACACACACACACACACAGTAATGGTTTTGACTAGAGGTTATTGTTTTTGATGTAACAGTTTTGACAGGGGTTCCAGGTAGGATGTGCCTACCAGAGAAAATATTGATTTCTCCTTTTTGTTTGGAAGGGAATGAGTCCGTCTCATCTGTCAAGTCTACACCAATACAAAGGACTCATGTAAAAGTCAGGATGGACATACACTTTTCATAAACCCTTAAAACATTGGAAAGAACTTCAAAAACAACTTTATTATTTTGGGTTGTTTTACCAACATAAATGATCACACACATAATAATATAACAAAGCCTACCTGGTCTTTGTGGTTGAATCTGTGTTTGAAATTCACTGCTCGACTGAAGGACCTTACATTATTTGTATGTGTGGGGTACAGAGATGAGGTAGTCATTCAAAAATCAACATTATTGCACACAGAGTGAGTCCATGTAACTTATTATGTGACTTGTTAAGCCATGTTTTACTCCTGAACCTATTTAGGTTTGCCATAACAAAGGGTCTGAATAATTACTGAAGACATTTCAGCTTTTCCTTTTTTTATTAATTTGTAAAAATGTCTGAAAACATAATTTCACTTTGACATTATGGGGTATTGTGTGTAGGCCAGTGACACAAAATCTCAATTTAATAAATGTTAAATTCCAGCTGTAACAACAAAATGTAAAAAAAAGTCAATGGGTGTGAATACTTTCTGGGGTCCCGTGTGGCTCAGTTGGTAGAGCATGGTGTTTGCAACACCAGAGTTGTGGGTTCAATTCCCAAGGGGGACCAGTACGGAGAAAAAAATGTATGAAATGTATGCATTCACTACTGTAAGTCGCTCTGGATAAGAGTGTCTGCTAAATGACTAAAATGTAAATGTAAGGCACTATCTACATAGCAACTTCAATTACCTCGTACCCCTGCATATTGACTCGGGACTGGTACTCCCCTGTATATACTTTAGCCATGTTATTTTTTCTCGTTATCGTTTTTTGTTATTCATTTTCTTAAACGTTAAATGTATTTATTCACTCTGTATTTATTCCGTGTGTCACTATTTCTATTTTATTAGATTTTTTTTTTCTTTAACTCTGAATTGTTGGAAAAGGCCCAGTCAGTCAGCATTTCACTGTTAGTCTACTACACCTGTGAGAAATAACATTTGATTTGACATCACAATGGCCAGCCAGCTCTCACTAGATGCTGCATCACTAGAATCACATGATCGCCCTATATGGTGCCATTTGGCTTTGTTGTCTTCATGAGCGACAGTCATATCTTTAGTTCAGAGTTCAGGTAGGGAAGTTTTGGGTATTTTGAGCCATTTTATACATTTAGCATGACTCCGTCAAGAGAAATATAGATGACTACATATATTTCAGGATGTTGTGTATCCCTGGAAATAATCACAATTAATGTAAACGTTACAGTTTTGAAAACATAGCTTGTCCAAAAAAAAAAGTGGTCTCTTGGCAAAATTGACCCCGGGTATGCGGAACAGGGCCAATTAAGCCGCCTTCAAATGTCTGTATTTAATCAAATATAGCCAGTAGATTTTTAAAACCATGTCTATATTTATTTCCCAACCACAATTCAACACATTCACTTTTTTGTCTTTAAATCATTTGAAGCATCTTTTAACACAGGCTTAACACCTAACAAACACTTTATACTTGTTTAACACTTACCCCATTGGCTCAACTTACCCCATTGGCTCAACTGACCCCATTGGCTCAACTGACCCCATTGGCTCAACTGACCCCATTGGCTCAACTGACCCCATTGGCTCAACTGACCCCATTGGCTCAACTGACCCCATTGGCTCAACTTACCCCATTGCCATTGGCTCAACTTAGCCCAAGGAAAACATTTGGACTATATTAGCCCACAAAGCTACAAGAATGTACCTTAATGCTATGTTTAGGACCTCATATTGAAGCATATAGAGACCCCAACTGATGTATAGAGCAATCTTACTTTGGTTTAGACACAAGCATCATGAAACACAAATTAATTTCACTTGGTGAAAATTTGTTTTTTGGACTACTTTTTCCACGTGGTTTCTTCACAGACTCCAAGAAATGATGATCTCTTCCTAAATACTTGGTAAAATTTTACATTTTGTGTATAGTTTCCTAGAAACAAGGGTGGCTCAAACTATCCCATTGGCTCAATTTACCCCACTGTCCCCTCAATGTCTGAACACTGTCTGAACACCATGTCTGAACCATACAAGGCAAATTTGCAAATGTTAAAATTTTGGTGATTAGGTAAAAAGTATAGTGAGTGTTATATCTGAGTGTGGATTCTAGTGGAGTTAACAGCAGTGTTATATCTGAGTGTGGATTCTAGTGGAGTTAACAGCAGTGTTATATCTGAGTGTGGATTCTAGCGGAGTTAACAGCAGTGTTATATCTGAGTGTGGATTATAGTGGAGTTAACAGCAGTGTTATATCGGAGTGTGGATTCTAGCGGAGTTAACAGCAGTGTTATATCTGAGTGTTGATTATAGTGGAGTTAACAGCAGTGTTATATCTGAGTGTGGATTATAGTGGAGTTAACAGCAGTGTTATATCTGAGTGTGGATTCTAGTGGAGTTAACAGCAGTGTTATATCGGAGTGTGGATTCTAGCGGAGTTAATAACAGCAGTGTTATATCGGAGTGTGGATTCTAGCGGAGTTAACAGCAGTGTTATATCGGAGTGTGGATTCTAGCGGAGTTAACAGCAGTGTTATATCGGAGTGTGGATTCTAGCGGAGTTAACAGCAGCGTTATATCGGAGTGTTGATTATAGTGGAGTTAACAGCAGCGTTATATCTGAGTGTTGATTATAGTGGAGTTAACAGCAGTGTTATATCTGAGTGTTGATTATAGTGGAGTTAACAGCAGTGTTATATCTGAGTGTTGATTATAGTGGAGTTAACACCAGTAGGGTTGAAATTGACAGCACATGAAGTGAATAAATGAAGGGTTATTTAAATCACAGTGGAATCAACCCCACAAGGGCTTGTTACTCCACTGTGTTGAGTTAATTTCTGTTAACTCTCTCTGAGTGAAAAAGACGTGGGAGGGGCCTCATTATCCTATTTCCCAGCACGCTTTGTTGCAGGTTGATTTTTTTAGAATAGTTTGTTTTAATATCTATGTTTCCTCATGCACATTGATTGATTACTTGATCATATACTACACAAAAGATAAATAACTTACATTTGTATTTATTGCACCTGTTACTGAGATGGTTGTTCCAGTTTAAATGGTTTAGGTAGTCTTGTTTGTTCAGTCCTTCACCATAGCAGTCATTCAGGTAGTGGGTGATGAAATATTCCAATTGTTGGATATCCTCTCTCTGGCTTGATTCCGATAGGAATTTCTAATCACTTCACAAACAGAACCTTAAGGCCTGCAGGTCTGATATGGCCCATGAGCTGCGGTTTTCAGACCACAACGTTGAGAATAACTAGGGCATACCTAAAAGCCTTTTGAAATGTATAATATACACTGAGTGTACAAAACAGAACACATTCCTAATATTGAGTTGCAGTTTTGCCTTTTTCCCTCAGAAGAGCCTCAATTCGTCGGAGCATTGACTGTACAAGGTGCCAAAAGCGTTCCACAGGGATGCTGGACCATGTTGAATCCAATTCTTCCCACAGTTGTGTCCAGTTGGCTGTGTCCTTTCGGTGGTGGACCATTCTTGATATGCACGGGAAACTGTTAAGCATGAAAAACCCAGCAGTGTTGCTGAGATCCAGATCGCAGGGAATTAGACCAAGTTCTCAATTGGTACAAAATAACACTGTCTAGACCATAGATATAGAGAAATAACACTGTCTAGACCATAGAGGGCTGGCCTGGGAGAATTCTCAACAGAACACACCCCTAATGATTAGTCTCTCAAACAGAACTCAGTGAAACTACAAGCTGTCTCTATCAAACAGAACTCAGTGAACTTACAAGCTGTCTCTATCAAACAGAACTCAGTGAACCTACAAGCTGTCTCTATCAAACAGAACTCAGTAAACCTACAAGCTGTCTCTATCAAGCAGAACTCAGTGAACCTACAAGCTGTCTCTATCAAACAGAACTCAGTGAACCTACAGTGGTAGATGGTGGCATTCTGTCATTGAACCACACTATCACAAGGGGGAGTTAGAACGCTGATCTATCAGTAGTCTAAACAGTGGCACAAATTATCTTTTCGTAAATGAATGGAGCCCCTTTTCTGGAACTAGAGTCCTGCATCAGGCAACAACAACAAAAACTGTCGGTGATCCTGGAGTTAAAACAGAACTTGGGTAAATACAATGGGGATATAGATACTTTTGAACCTGTTTCCTCCAGCATCTTCACAAGGTCCTTTGCTGTTGTTCTGGGATTGATTTGCACTTTTCGCACCAAAGTACGTTCATCTCTAGGAGACAGAACGCACCTCCTTCCTGAGCGGTATGACGGCTGCGTGGTCCCATGGTGTTTATACTTGCTTACTATTGTTTGTACAGATGAACGTGGTACCTTCAGGCGTTTGGAAATTGCTCCCAATGATGAACCAGACTTGTGGAAGTCTACAATTTTTTTCTAAGGTCTTAGCTGATTTCTTTTGATTTCCCATGATGTCAAGCAAAGAGGCACTGAGTTTGAAGGTAGGCCTTGAAATACATCCACAGGTACACCTCCAATTGACTCAAATTATGTCAATTAGCCTATCAGAAGCTTCTAAAGCCATGACATCATTTTCTGGAATTTTCCAAGCTGTTTAAAGGCACAGTCAACTTGGTGTATGTAAAATTCTGACCCACTGGAATTATGATACAGTGAATTATAAGTGAAATAATCTGTCTGTAAACAATTGTTGGAAAAATTACTTGTGTCATGCACAAAGTAGATGTCCTAACCGACTTGCCAAAACTATAGTTTGTTAACAAGAAATTTGTGGAGTGGTTGAAAAAACTAGTTTTAATGATTCCAACCTAAGTGTATGTAAATTTCTGACTTCACCTGTTTATATTGTAATGACCTGCCTAGATCATAAAGGAACAATTGTCCAGACAGAGGATGGAGTTAACGAATGGACGGTTTATTAACACAACTTAACACAGGCTACTGTTTGGCCGTAGCCCACGCCAAATGAATGAAAGGTACACTACAAACCAACCGTGACCTTCTCTTGTGAAGCCCAGACGTAAGAGAGAGAACAATGGCTAAACCCGGTCTTAACTTCCAATGCTCCATCCCCCTGCCCAACCCCCCTCCACGCCACTCCGCCAACCACCAGGCTGCCCGGTATCAGAACATTCCAGGCATTCCCGTGATTGGCAGATAGCAGGTTGATTGGCATGACCCCGCGAACACTGGTAAGTACAACACAACCCACTAATAGCCTAACACATAACCCACAGCTGTATGTGCGGGTCGCTACAATATATATATATATAGAGAGAGAGACAGAAAGAGTCTGAGAGAGAGAGTCAGAACCCCCCCCCCCCCAAAAAAAGCACAGTACCATACCAAGTAGATGTCAATGATTGAGGAGTCCATAAACACAAACAACTTCTGGAAAAATAATAAAAATGAAACTAGAGGAATTAGCGATACAAAATGGGGACATATGGACAACCCATTTAAAAACCCTCTACAACATCGTTCATATTGATGCAAATGCAGAACAATGTCAAATGCATAAGAAGTTGAATGTATTAGAAAAATGCTTGAAAGGACAATCAAAATCTATTGGATTCCCCTGGAGCTCTATAAGAAACTGCAGGCCCTCAAATATAAAAAAAACATACGGACCTGACGGCATCCTAAATGAGATGCTCAAATTCACTAGTGCAAAATGTCAATTTGCTATATTAATATTAATTTTATCCTGAGTGTAGGTTATGTCCCTGACATCTGGAATCAAGGACTCATAACCCCATCCTTTAAAAATGGAGACAAATTTGACCCTAACAATTATAGAGGCAGTAATCTGGGGAAGATTTTCTGTAAATGTAAGAGTTCTAAACTTCCATAATATGCACAATGTCTTTATACAAAAACATTGCATGAGCAATCATATTTACACCCTACACACGCTGATAGATAACATGTCCACTAAGTAATACCAAAATGTACACTTGCTTTATCGACTTCCAAAAAGCATTTGATTCTATTTGGACTGTTCTACAAAGTTATTGAAAGTGGTGTAGGGGGTAAAACATATGACATAATTAAATCAATGTATACTGGCAATATGTGCAGCATCAAAATTGGCAAGAGAAAAACTGAATTCTTTAATCAGCTGCGGGGCCTTCACCAGGGTTGCAATCTGAGCCCTGCACTCTTCAGTATTTACATCAACGAATTGGCCACTATTCTAGAAAAATCCTCAGCCCCTGGTGTTAGTCTCCACAATTCAGAGGCTAAATGCCTACTCTTCGCAGATGACCTATGCCTGCTGTCACCCACAGCACACGGCCTACAGCAGAGCCTGGACCTGCTAGAGCAGTACTGCCAGACCTGGGCCCTGGCAGTAAACCCCCACAGCACATGGCCTACAGCAGAGCCTGGACCTGCTAGAGCAGTACTGCCAGACCTGGGCCCTGGCAGTAAAACCCCCAAAAGACTAAAATAATGATTTTCCAGAGAAGATCCAGATCTCAGGGAATTTGATCAAGTTCTCAATTGGTACAAAATATATAGAGTACTGCACACACTACAATTACTGAGGTTTAAAAATAAGCTCAACTGGACAACTTAATGAGGCAGTGTGTCACGTCCTGGCCAGTATAAGGGTTCATTGTCATTGTAGTTTGGTCAGGACGTGGCAAAGGGTATTTGTTTTATGTGGTTCGGGGTGGTGTTTTGGTAAAAGGGCGTTTGATTTAGTATTTCCGGGTTTTTGGTTTATGGTCTATGTTTATGTATTTCTATGTGTAGTCTAGTGAGTGTGTTTCTATGATTGGTTAATTCGGGTTGGGACTCTCAATTGAAGGCAGGTGTTTTCCCTTTGCCTTTGATTGAGAGTCCCATATATTAGGGTGTGTTTGTGTCTGTCATTTGTGGGAGATTGTTTCTTGTCTAGCATATGTGAGCCTGAGAAGACTGTTCGGTGATCGTGAGTTTGTTTTGTGTTCATTTTGAGTTAATAAATGTTCAAAATGAACAAACACAGTCCTGCTGCATTTTGGTCCTCCTTTACCGACGATAACCGTGACACAGTGAATGAACTGAGAGAGAAAGCACGCAGGGCATTCCACACCATTAACCAAACAATTCACATTTAAATATAAAAATATGGCTAAAACTAATTGAATGTGTCATTGAACCAATTGCACTTCATGGCAGCGAGGTGTGGGGTCCACTTGCAAAACAAGATTTCACTCAATGGGATACACATCCCATTGAAACCCTGCATGCAGAGTTCTGTAAGATTCTCCTACATGTCCAGAGGAAAACTACAAACAATGCATGCAGGGCAGAATTAGGCCAATATCCACTGATAATAAAAATGAAAAAAATAGCAATTCAATTTTGGAAACCCCTCTCATATCATTACCACGCCCTGCAACGCCAAGAGCTGGGCAAAGAAAAGAGTCCCCTCATCCAGCTGGTCCTGGGGCTGAGTTCACAAACCTGTTCTACTAACACACTGAAGCCTCAGGACCCTCATCCAGCTGGTCCTGGGGCTGAGTTCACAAACCTGTTCTACTAACACACTGAAGCCTCAGGACCAGAACATCCAATCAATCAGAATAAACCAAATTACAAAACAGTCAAAACAAAACTACACAAGCACAAGCACAAAGCAAAATGCAGTGCTATCTGGCCCTAAATCGACAGTACACCGTGGCTAACTATTTGACCATGGTTACTGATCAAAACCTTAGGAAAACCTTGGCAAAGTACAGGCACAGTGAGACAGAGCTGCATTTCATGACAAAATGTCAAAAATATTAAACAATTAGAGATTGTCATTTCCCCCAATTTGAAACCCTTATTCAAGGTTTTAAAGACCTCTCTGATGAGGATAGGCTACCCGTCCTGTTGGGGGAGGATGCAGAGAGCTGTGGGTTGGCAGCGCACTACATTGCTGCCTGCCATAAGATGAGGGACAGTGTCTGACAGACCATTCAACCTGCACATGTCCTCTATGCTCATTGTTATTGTTCAATGTATGGTTATTTTGACCCTTGATTAACGTTGTTACTGTTGTCAATATTGATTATTATTATTTTAATGATGTTAATTAATATTGTAAATCTCCAAAGTAAGCTTTGACATTATGTACACTGTTGCTTCATGCCAATTAAGCAAACTGAATTGAAATTGAAAGACAGAGATAGAGAGAGATAAAGAGAGAGCGAGAGAGAGAGAGAGACAGAGAGAGAGAGAGAGAGAGAGCGAGAGAGCGAGAGAGAGAGAGAGAGAGAGAAAGAGAGAGAGAGAGAGAGAGAGAAAGAGAGAGCGAGAGAGAGAGAGATAAAGAGAGCGAGAGAGAGAGAGAGAGAGAGAAAGTCTCTCTCGGTCACACTGTGTAAATAACTCACTTGGCCAGCTTGGTCTCTATGTGTTGTCGTATCTCCTGTCTCTCCAGGTCTGAGCGAACAGGGAAGATGTTTCTGTCCTCCAGCTCCTGCTGACTGGGACGGTTACGAAGTTTCACCGTTAACAACTCTTTACGCATCCGCCGTGGCAGGGTGCCTACACACACACACACACACACACAGACACACACACACACACACACACACACATTGTAACTCCATTGATAAAGACAGTAAGTACTGGGGCAGGGTGCCTGTCAGTGGTATAACCAGTTATAACCATTTATTACCACAGTAAGTACCGGGGCAGGGTGCCTGTCAAAGTTATAACCACTTATAACCATTTATTACCCATTATTACCACAGTAAGTACCAGGGCAGGGTGCCTGTCAGTGGTATAACCAGTTATAACCAATTATTACCCATTATTACCACAGTAAGTACCGGGGAAGGGATCCTGTCAGTGTTATACCCAGTTATAACCAGTTATTACCCATTATTACCACAGTAAGTACCGGGGCAGGGTGCCTGTCATTGTTATAACAAGTTATTACCCGTTATTACCACAGTAAGTACTGGGGCAGGGTGCCTGTCAGTGGTATAACCAGTTATAACCATTTATTACCACAGTAAGTACCGGGGCAGGGTGCCTGTCAGAGTTATAACCAGTTATAACCATGTATTACCCATTATTACCACAGTAAGTACCAGGGCAGGGTGCCTGTCAGTGGTATAACCAGTTATAACCAGTTATTACCCATTATTACCACAGTAAGTACCAGGGCAGGGTGCCTGCCAGTGGTATAACCAGTTATAACCAGTAATTATCCATTATTACCACAGTAAGTACCGGGGAAGGGTGCCTGTCAGAGTTATAACCAGTTATAACCATTTATTATGCATTATTACCACAGTAAGTACCGGGGAAGGGATCCTGTCAGTGTTATAACCAGTTATTACCCATTATTACCACAGTAAGTACCGGGGCAGGGTGCCTGTCAGTGTTATAACCAGTTATAACCAGTTATTATCCATTATTACCACAGCAAGTGTCAGAACTATTATTCCAGCAGTCTGAGCTAACATAAGATCTTTAAGAGAGGGAAACTTCTATCTATAACAGAAGGTGTCAGAACCATTATTCCAGCAGTCTGAGCTAACATAAGGGATCGTTGTCCCGTCCACGGGAAGGTTGAGCTAACGAAACCTATTGCAATTAGCATGAGGTTGTAAGTAACAAGAACATTTCCCAGGACATAGACATATCTGATATTGGCAGAAAGCTTAAATTCTTGTTAACCTCTCTTGGGTAGGGGGCAGTACTTTCACGTCCGGATAAAAAACATACCTGATTTAATCTGGTTATTACTCCTGCCCAGAAACTAGAATATGCATATAATTGTTTGATTTGGATAGAAAACACCCTAAAGTTTCTAAAACTGTTTGAATGGTGTCTGTGAGTATAACAGAACTCATTTGGCAGGCCAAAACCTGAGAAGATTCCTTACAGGAAGTGCCCTCTCTGACCATTTCTTGGTCTTCTATAGCCTCTTTATCGAAAACAGAGGATCTCTGCTGTAACGTGACATTTTCTAAGGCTCCCATCGGCTCTCAGAAGGCGCCAGAATGGGGAATGATGACTCTGCAGTCCCTGGGCGGAAAACAGTAGGGGATTTGGATAGTGGTCGATCTGAGAACAATGACACGGGCCCGCGCGTGAAGACACCATTTTCTTCTTTCAGTCTTTGAATGAAAACAACATCTCCCAGTCGGAATATTATCGCTATTTTACTAGAAAAATCGCATAAAAATTGATTTTAAACAGCGTTTGACATGCTTCGAAGTACGGTAATGGAATATTTTGACATTTTTTGTCACGACATGTGTCCGCGCGTCACCGTTCAGATAGGGACCTGAACGCACGGACAAAACAGGATATTTGAACATAACTATGGATTATTTTGAACCAAAACAACATTTGTGGTTGAAGTAGAAGTCCTGGGAGTGCATTCTGACGAAGAACAGCAAAGGTAATCCAATTTTTCTTATAGTAATTCTGAGTTTAGTGAACGCCAAACTTGGTGGGTGTCAAATTAGCTAGCCCGTGATGGCCGGGCTATCTACTCAGAATATTGCAAAATGTGCTTTTGCCGAAAAGCTATTTTAAAATCTGACACCGCGATTGTATAAAGGAGTTCTGTATCTATAATTCTTAAAATAATTGTTATGTTTTTTGTGAACGTTTATCGTGAGTAATTTAGTAAATTCACCGGAAGTTTTCGGTATGTTTGCTAGTTCTGAACGTCACATGCTAATGTAAAAAGCTGGTTTTTGATATAAATATGAACTTGATTGAACAAAACATGCATGTATTGTATAACATAATGTCCTAGGAGTGTCATCTGATGAAGATCATCAAAGGTTAGTGCTGCATTTAGCTGTGCTTTGTTTTTTGTGACATTATATGCTAGCTTGAAAAATGGGTGTGTGATTATTTCTGGCTGGGTACTCTCCTGACATAATCTAATGTTTTGCTTTTGTTGTAAAGCCTTTTTGAAATCGGACAGTGTGGTTAGATTAACGAGAGTCTTGTCTTTAAAATGGTGTAAAATAGTCATATGTTTGAGAAATTGAAGTTATAGCATTTTTAAGGTTTTTGAATTTCGCGCCACTCGATTCCACTGGCTGTTGACTAGGTGGGACGATTTCGTCCCACATACCCGAGAGAGGTTAATCTAACTGCACTGTCCAATTTACAGTAGCTATTACAGTGAAAAAATACCATGCTATTGTTTAATAAACAAATTAGGCACATTTGGGCAGTCTTGATGCAAACATTTTGAACAGAAATGCAATGGTTCATTGGATCAGTCTTAAACTTTGCACATACACTGCTGCCATCTAGTGGCCAAAATCTAAATTGCACCTGGGCTGGAATAATACATTATGGTCTTTCTCTTGCATTTCAAAGATGATGGTACAAAAAAATTCAATAGAAGGGTTGTTTTTTTTCCAGATCTAATGTGTTATATTCTCCTGCATTCCTTTCACATTTCGTTTCAAATGGTACCAAGAATATGCATAATCGTTGCCAAATTTGCTTCATTTAAAGATAAAATAATGGTTAAAAGCCTGGGTAAAAGTAAAAGATTTACTGGGACCAAAATTGGCATGAATGATCAGTTCCCGAAGGAAATTGCAGAAAGGCGTAAAGTTCTGTATCCAATTTTCAAGGAAAATAGATTAAAAGGGAAACGAGTTGCTCTCGTCGTTGATAAACTATATATTGAGACACAAAGGCTACTTGATGGCTATTTTAAAAATGATAAAGTTCTTATAGACGAGGAAAATAATGAAACAATTACGGATTGTAATAATACAATAAAAAATATAGCTTTTCTATACATCTTCAAATATAACTAATTGGAACACAAAAGCACTAATTCAACATGGTGAAGATTAAAACTGAGTAAACAGAAGGCACAGTATGTGTGGATGGTGTGGTATGTGTTTTTGTTATGGAAAGTGTGGTGTTGAGTGAGAAAGGAAATGGTTGCATATCCCAAACCAATAGCTGTGAGCCGGGGTGTGAGAGAGCTTTCAATGTTGTTCCGATGATGGATATACTTTTGTAATGAATTATACGTCTTATTTATTTATTTATGATCCTATATTGATGGAATGGTCCACAACCCTATACCTTAGACACCCATCTGAACGACCCAGATACTAAGGAGAAGTCCCTAACTGTTTTATGGGGCTGCTGTAAGCGGTCTGTATGCAGCCAAAATGTGGTCAGAGACCTAGAGCAGCACTGCCCCCTCTAGATTCTGAGCCTGCTTGGCAGGGTTGGTCCTGCAAAGCCAAAGCCCCCTAAAGGGAGAGTATAATATACAAGGAAATTCTCCAAACTGCAAATGAGAACCTTGATGACCTTGTACCTAGCCGGTGGGGATTCCGGTAGGGGTGCCCCGACCCAGGCAGTGGCAGTGCTGGCAACACTAGCTGCAGTAACCCATGGGGAGGGGGCTCACACTCGGACATTCAGAGAGGGGGTATATTATTGTGGCCCTGGTGGCACTAAATCAAAGGTCTGACTGCACGGAGATGCTTGGTAATATAGGGGGGACCGTGTTGTGGGTGTTTCAGGGAAAAGGTGTTCATTTGATTCACCGAATGATTTTTTGAAAGAGGAAGTAAAGTACTTTAAGAATATGTTTTCATTTCAGTCTCCTCCATCTCCACTAACTGAAACTAATTGTATAGATTTTTTTCCTAATAATAATATAAAATGAACATCTGTACAGAAAGACTCATGTGAAGGCCAAATTACAGAGGAGGAACTGCTTGATGCAATTAAAGCCTTTAAGGCTGGGAAAACTCCAGGGTTGGATGGCATACCAGTGGAGGTATACCAAACTCCAGGGCTGGATGGCATACCAGTGGAGGTATACCAAACTCCAGGGCTGGATGGTACACCAAACTCCAGGGTTGGATGGTATACCAGTGGAGGTAAACCAAACTCCAGGGCTGGATGGCATACCAGTGGAGGTATACCAAACTCCAGGGCTGGATGGTATACCAGTGGAGGTATACCAAACTCCAGGGTTGGATGGTATACCAGTGGAGGTATACCAAACTCCAGGGCTGGATGGTATACCAGTGGAGGTATACCAAACTCCAGGGCTGGATGGTATACCAGTGGAGGTTTACCAAACTCCAGGGCTGGATGGCATACCAGTGGAGGTATACCAAACTCCAGGGCTGGATGACATACCAGTGGAGGTATACCAAACTCCAGGGATGGATGGCATACCAGTGGAGGTATACCAAACTCCAGGGATGGATGGCATACCATTGGAAGTATACCAAACTGTTTTTGATATACTCAGAGGACCATTATTAGCATGTTTTAACCACTCCTATATAAAATGGTAGATTATCAGACACGCAACAAGTATGTCTAATATCATTATTATTGAAACAGGACCCAAGTGGTATATATAAAGATACGGTACATTTAAACAATTGGAGACCTCTTACACTTCACTCCTAGCAAAATGCTTGGCGCATAGAATTAAAAAAGTATTGTCAGATATTATTCATGGTTTTACATGGACGATACATTGGAGATAATATAAGATAAGTACTGGAAACAATAGAACACTATGAAATATCGGAGACACCAGGCCTGGTTTTCATAGCTGATTTTGAAAAGGCTTTTGATAAAGTACGACTGGAGTTTATATATAAATGCCTAAAATATTAGAATTTTGGGCAATCTTAAAGTTTGGTTAAAGTTATGTATAGTAACCCTAGGTGTAAAATAGTAAATAATGGCTACATCTCAGAAAGTTTTAAACTATCTAGAGGAGTAAAACAAGGTTTCCATTATCGACATATCTATGTATTATTGCCATCGAAATGTTAGCTGTTAAAATTAGATCATACAATAATATTAAGGGATCAGAAATCTGCGGCTTAAAAACTAAGGTGTCATTGTACGCTGATGATTCATGTTTTCTTTTAAAACCACAATTAGAATCTCTCCACGACCTTATAGAGGATCTAGATACTTTTGCTATCCTCTCTGGATTAAAACCAAATTATGATGAGTGATATTACGTATTGGATCACCAAAAAATGCTAATTTTACATTACCGTGTAGTTTACCAATTAAATGGTCTGACGGAGATGTGGACATACTCGGTATACAAATCCCAAAAGAAAGAAATGATCTCACTCCAATAAATTTGTAAAGAAAGTTAGCAAAAATAGATAAGATCTTGCTACCATGGAAAGGAAAAGACCTGTCTATTTGTGGAAAAATCACCCTGATTAACTCTTTAGTCACAGTTTATCTATTTGCTTATGGTTTTGCCTACAGCTAGTGACCAGCTTTTTAAATTATATGTGTGTGTGTGTGTGTGTGTGTGTGTGTGTGTGTGTGTGTGTGTGTGTATTTGTGTCTTTGTGTGTGTGTGTCTATGTGTGTGTGTCTATGTGTGTGTGTCTATGTGTGTGTTTGTGTCTTTGTGTGTGTGTGTGTGTGTGTGTGTGTGGGTGTATGAGATCTACCGGAGATGACGGAGTCGTTCCAGCGGTCAGGATCGTCTAGACGTCTGTTCTCCTTGTTCTCATCTGACTCCCTCTCTCTCTCCTTCTCTCTCTCCTTCTCTCTCTCCGAGGCTCCGAACAGCTCTTTCTCCACGCTGGCTGTATGACCGTCGGATCGACGCTTCGGAGAAGAGTGTATCTCCTTTGGTTGGAAACTGGAGGACAACAGAGCACATAGATACCTTCGAATAAAAGGGGGGATTGATCTGGCAGCTCAAGGGCTGCTGGGTTCACATCCTAACAATCCGTTGTGGCCTTGAGCAAGGTACTTTACCCCACAACAACATGCATCCATCTACCTGTCCTGTCTGTGCTCAATTATTGATTGATTGATTTGATTGGTTTGGGGAGTTCTTCCTAGTCACTCGGTATTGCTTGCCCTTTGAGTTTTTAGGCTGGGTATCTGTAAAGCACTTTGTGACAAATGCAGATGTAAAAATGGCTTTATAAATAATAGATTGATTGGTGTCCTACCTGTGCTGTCTGTGTTTGGTGGCCAAAGCGCGATGGAGCTCCTCAATGATGCAGCTGGGTGGTGGTGGGGGGTGCAGCATCCCCAGGTGGGGAGAGCCAGTAGGTGTGGTGATCCGTCCTCTCAGCAAGGAATCCGGGGAGGTTCTGGGCAGAGTGAAGTTCCTGGGGAAGGTGGCTGGAGACTTCTTCCTCTCTGGGATAGCACCCGACTTAGGGAAAGGGTGAGGACCTGGACAGAGTGGAATAATAACATAATGTTACTGTTACTCTTCATGGGATATGACCTGTTATCAGACAGTGTTACTCTGTTGGTAAATATAATGGTGAAGGTCCTGGGTAGAATGGTTTGAGATCTCTCCATGGATTAGGTTGAGGACCTGTTATCAGACATTATATACAGTTGAAGTCGGAAGTTTACATACACTTTGGTTGGAGTCATTAAAACTCGTTTTCTAACAACTCCACAAATGTCTTTTTAACAAACTATAGTTTTGGCAAGTCGGTTAGGACATCTACTTTGTGAATGACACAAGTCATTGTTCAAACAATTGTTTATAGACAGATTATTTCACTTAATTAATTCACTGTATCACAATTCCAGTGGGTCAGAAGTTTAAATACACTAAGTAGACTGTACCTTTAAACAGCATGGAAAATTCCAGAAAATGATGTCATGGCTTTAGAAGCTTCTGAAGCTAATTGACATAATTTGAGTCAATTGGAGGTGTACCTGTGGATGTATTTCAAGGCCACCTTCAAACTCATTGCCTCTTTGCTTGACATAATGGGAAAATCAAAAGAAATCAGCCAAGACCTCAGAAAAAAATGTGTAGACCTCCACAAGTATGGTTCATCCTTGAGAGCAATTTCCAAACGCCTGAAGGCACCACGTTCATCTGTACAAATAATAGTACACAAGTATAAACACCATGGGACCACGCAGCCGTCATACCGCTCAGGAAGGAGACGCGTTCTGTCTCCTAGAGATGAACGTACTTTGAAGCGAAAAGTGCAAATCAATCCCAGAACAACAGCAAAGGACCTTGTGAAGATGCTGGAGGAAACAGGTACAAAATGATCTATATCCACAGTAAAACTAGTCCTATACTGACATAACCTGAAAGGCCGCTCAGCAAGGAAGAAGCCACTGCTCCAAAACCAAAGCCGAAGAACACCATCCCAACCATGAAGCACGGGGGTGGCAGCGTCATGCTGTGGGGGTGCTTTGCTGCAGGAGGGGCTGGTGCACTTCACAAAATAGATGACATCATGAGGCAGGAAAATTATGTGGCTATATTGAAGCAACATCTCAAGACGTCAGTCAGGAAGTTAAAGCTTGGTCGCAAATGGGTCTTCCAAATGGACAATGACCCCAAGCATACTTCCAAAGTTGTGGCAAAATGGCTTAAGGACAACAAAGTCAAGGTATTGGAGTGGCCATCACAAAGCCCTGACCTTAATCCCATAGAAAATGTGTGGGTAGAACTGAAAAAGTGTGTGCGAGCAAGGAGGCCTACAAACCTGACTCAGTTACACCAGCTCTGTCAGGAGGAATGGGCCAAAATTCACCCAACTTATGTTGGGAAGCTTGTGGAAGGCTACCCGAAACGTTTGACCCAAGTTAAACAATTTAAAGGCAATGCTACCAAATACTAATTGAGTGTATGTAAACTTCTGACCCACTGGGAATGTGATGAAAGAAATAAAAGCTGAAATAAATCATTCTCTCTACTATTATTCTGACATTTCACATTCTTAAAATAAAGTGGTGATCCAAACTGACCTAATAAAGGGAATTTTTACTAGGATTAAATGTCAGGAATTGTGAAAAACGGAGTTTAAATGTATTTGGCTAAGGTGTATGTAAACTGTAATACTCTGTTAGCCAAGTTCCTGGGTAGAGTGGCTGGGTGTGGACCTACAGCAGGGTTGGGCAACTGTGATGGGGGTGGGGGCCACACAAAATCTGAACTCATCATGAGGGGCCGCTGGTCGTCCTCCAAATTTCGAAATCGAAATGTATTCTACTATTCCAACTCACAAGTTGAGGCCATGACTGTGTCCCCCCCCCGAAAAAAAATATACCTTGCCTTCAAAAAGTATTCATAACTTTTTCCACATTTTGTTTTGTTACAGCCTGAATATAAAATGGATGACATTTTTTGTTTTTTCCCATCAATACATCATAATGACAAAATGAAAACATGGTTTTAGAATTTTTTTAAATGTCACGTAAGTTTTCACATCCCTGAGTCAATACATGTTAGAAACACCTTTGGCTGCTGTGAGTCATTCTGGGTCAGTCTCTCACCATAGTTGCCCATTATTCTTTTCAACATTATTCAAGTTCTGTCAAAATGGTTGTTAATCATTGCTAGACAACAATTTTCAGGCCTTGCCATAGATTTAAGCAGATTTAAGTCAAAACTGTAACTCAGCCACTCAGGAAGATTCACTGTCTTCTTGGTAAGCAACTCCAGTGTAGATTTGGCCTTGTGTTTTAGGTTATTGTCCTGCTGAAAGGTGAATTCCTCTCCCAGTGTCTGGTGGAAAGCAGACTGAACCAGGTTTTCCTCTAGGATTTTGCCTGTACTTAGCTCCATTCCGTTTATTTTTTATCCTGAAAAACTCTCCAGTCCTTAATGATTACAAGCATACCCATAACATGATGCAGCCACCACTGTAGTTGAAAATATGCAGAGCGGTACTCAGTAATATGTTGTATTGGATTTGGCCCAATTTGCCACATTTTTTGCAGTATTACTTTAGTGCCTTGTTGCAAACAGGATGCGTGTGTTGGAATATTGTTTTTCTGTACAGGCTTCCTTCTTTTCACGCTGTCATTTAGGTTAGTATTGTGGAGTTACTACAATGTTTTTGATCCATCCTCAGCTTTCTCCTATCACAGCCATTCAACTCTGTACCTGTTTTAAAGTCACCAATGGCCTTATGGTGAAATCCCTGAGAGGTTTCCTTCCTCTCCTGCAACTGAGTTAGGAAGGACACCTGTATCTTTGTACTGACTGGGTGTATTGATACACCATCCAAAGTGTAATTAATATCTCCACCATGCTCAAAGGGATATTGAAAGTCAGCTTTTTTTTTACCCATCTACCAATAGTTGCCCTACTTTGCGAGGAAAACCTCCTTGGTCTTTGTGGTTGAATCTGTGTTTGAAATTCACAGTTCTACTGAAGGACCTTACAGATAACTGTATGTGTGGGGTACAGAGACGAGGTAGTCATTCACAAATCACCATTATTGCACACAGAGTGAGTCCATGTAACTTATTTTGTGACTTGTTTAGGCTTGTCATTACAAAGGGATAATTGAATACTTATTGAATCAAGACATTTCAGCTTCTCATTTTTTAAATTAATTTATAAACATAATTCCACTTTGACATTATGGGGTATTGTCACGCCAGTGACAATTTTTTTAATCATTACATTCAAGCTGTAACACAACAAAATATGGAAAAAGTCAAGGGGTGTGAATACTTTCTGAAGGCTCTGTATCAGCCAAGGGGTGTGAATACTTTCTGAAGGCTCTGTATCAGCCAAGGGGTGTGAATACTTTCTGAAGGCTCTGTATCAGCCAAGGGGTGTGAATACTTTCTGAAGGCTCTGTATCAGCCAAGGGGTGTGAATACTTTCTGAAGGCTCTGTATCAGCCAAGGGGTGTGAATACTTTCTGAAGGCTCTGTATCAGCCAAGGGGTGTGAATACTTTCTGAAGGCTCTGTATCAGCCAAGGGGTGTGAATACTTTCTGAAGGCTCTGTATCAGCCAAGGGGTGTGAATACTTTCTGAAGGCTCTGTATCAGCCAAGGGGTGTGAATACTTTCTGAAGGCTCTGTATCAGCCAAGGGGTGTGAATACTTTCTGAAGGCTCTGTATCAGTCAAGGGGTGTGAATACTTTCTGAAGGCTCTGTATCAGCCAAGGGGTGTGAATACTTTCTGAAGGCTCTGTATCAGCCAAGGGGTGTGAATACTTTCTGAAGGCACTGCATGTAACATTTGGAAAGTACTCAGAGCACTTCCCTTTATCCATCATTACATTACAGCCTTATTCTAAAATGTATTAATTATTATACAATTTATTCACTCATCAATCTACACACAATAATGACAAAGCAAAAACAAGTGCATTTTTTTGTTGCTAATTTATACAAAAAATACAACTGAAATACCTTATTAACATAAGTATTCAGACCCTTTGCTATGAGACTCGATATTGAGCTCAGGTGCATCCTGTTTCCATTGATCATCATTGATCCTTGATGAAAACCTGCTCCAGAGCGCTCAGGACCTCAGACTGGGGCGAAGATTCACCTTCCAACAGGACAACGACCCTAAGCACACAGCCAAGACAACGCAGGAGTGGCTTCGGGACAAGTCTCTGAATGTCCTTGAGTGGCCCAGCCAGAGCCCAGACTTGAACCCGATCGAACATCTCTGGAAAGACCTGAAAATAGCTGTGCAGTGATGCTCAGCATTCAACCTGACAGAGCTTGAGAGGATCTGCAGAGAAGAATGGGAGAAACTGCCCAAATACAGGTGTGACAAGCTTGTAGTGTCATACCCAAGAAGACTCGAGGCTGTAATCGCTGCCAAAGGTGCTTCAACAAAGTACTGAGTAAAGGGTCTGAATACTTATGTAAATATGATATTTTATTTATAATTGTTTTGCAAAAACGACTCAAAACCTGTTTTTGCTTTGTCATTATGTGGTATTGTGTGTAGATTGATGAAGGAAAAAACGATTTAATTCATTTTAGAATAAGGCTGTAACGTAACAAAATGTGGACACAGTCAAGGGGACTGAATACTTTCCGAATGCACTGTGTGTGTATATATATATATATATATATATATATATATATATATATATATATATATATATATATATATATATATGCACTGCTCAAAAAAATAAAGGGAACACTTAAACAACACAATGTAACTCCAAGTCAATCACACTTCTGTGAAATCAAACTGTCCACTTAGGAAGCAACACTGATTGACAATAAATTTCACATGCTGTTGTGCAAATGGAATAGACAACAGGTGGAAATTATAGGCAATTAGCAAGACACCCCCAATAAAGGAGTGGTTCTGCAGGTGGGGACCACAGACCACTTCTCAGTTCCTATGCTTCCTGGCTGGTGTTTTGGTCACTTTTGAATGCTGGCGGTGCTTTCACTCTAGTGGTAGCATGAGACGGAGTCTACAACCCACACAAGTGGCTCAGGTAGTGCAGCTCATCCAGGATGGCACATCAATGCGAGCTGTGGCAAGAAGGTTTGCTGTGTCTGTCAGCGTAGTGTCCAGAGCATGGAGGCACTACCAGGAGACAGGCCAGTACATCAGGAGATGTGGAGGAGGCTGTAGGAGGGCAACAACCCAGCAGCAGGACCGCTACCTCCGCCTTTGTGCAAGGAGGAGCAGGAGAAGCACTGCCAGAGCCCTGCAAAATGACCTCCAGCAGGCCACAAATGTGCATGTGTCTGAGCACATGTGACAGAGTCTGGAGACGCCGTGGAGAACGTTCTGCTGCCTGCAACATCCTCCAGCATGACCGGTTTGGCGGTGGGTCAGTCATGGTGTTGGGTGGCATTTCTTTGGGGGGCCGCACAGCCCTCCATGTGCTCGCCAGAGGTAGCCTGACTGCCATTAGGTACCGAGATGAGATCCTCAGACCCCTTGTGAGACCATATGCTGGTGCGGTTGGCCCTGGGTTCCTCCTAATGCAAGACAATGCTAGACCTCATGTGGCTGGAGTGTGTCAGCAGTTCCTGCAAGAGGAAGGCATTGACGCTATGGACTGGCCCGCCCGTTCCCCAGACCTGAATCCAATTGAGCACATCTGGGACATCATGTCTCGCTCCATCCACCAACGCCACGTTGCACCACAGACTGTCCAGGAGTTGGTGGATGCTTTAGTCCAGGTCTGGGAGGAGATCCCTCAGGAGACCTTGCGCCACCTCATCAGGAGCATGCCCAGGCGTTGTAGGGAGGTCATACAGGCACGTGGAGGCCACACACACTACTGAGCCTCATTTTGACTTGTTTTAAGGACATTACATCAAAGTTGGATCAGCCTGTAGTGTGGTTTTCCACTTTAATTTTGAGTGTGACTCCAAATCCAGACCTCCATGGGTTGATAAATTAGATTTCCATTGATTATTTTTGTGTGATTTTGTTGTCAGCACATTCAACTATGTAAAGAAAAAAGTATTTAATAAGATTATTTCTTTCATTCAGATCTAGGATGTGTTGTTTAAGTGTTCCCTTTATTTTTTTGAGCAGTATATATATATATATATATACATACTAGCTAGCCTGGTGGAGAGGTATAAGATACTATGATGATCTGTGATAGTTCAACCTAACCCACTGTCAGCCCAGCTTGGACCATATTAAGCTAGCAGTATGAGGCTTCTTAGTGTTAGCTAGCAGTATGAGGCTTCTTAGTGTTAGCTAGCAGTATGAAGCTTGTTAGTGTTAGCTAGCAGTATGAAGCTTCTTAGTGTTAGCTAGCAGTATGAAGCTTCTTAGTGTTAGCTAGCAGTATGAGGCTTCTTAGTGTTAGCTAGCAGTATGAAGCTTCTTAGTGTTAGCCAGCAGTATGAAGCTTCTTAGTGTTAGCTAGCAGTATGAGGCTTCTTAGTGTTAGCTAGCAGTATGAGGCTTCTTAGCGTTAGCTAGCAGTATGAAGCTTCTTAGCGTTAGCTAGCAGTATGAAGCTTCTTAGCGTTAGCTAGCAGTATGAAGCTTCTTAGCGTTAGCTAGCAGTATGAGGCTTCTTAGTGTTAGCTAGCAGTATGAGGCTTCTTAGTGTTAGCTAGCAGTATGAAGCTTCTTAGCGTTAGCTAGCAGTATGAAGCTTCTTAGCGTTAGCTAGCAGTATGAAGCTTCTTAGCGTTAGCTAGCAGTATGAGGCTTCTTAGCGTTAGCTAGCAGTATGAAGCTTCTTAGCGTTAGCTAGCAGTATGAAGCTTCTTAGTGTTAGCTAGCAGTATGAAGCTTCTTAGCGTTAGCTAGCAGTATGAAGCTTCATAGTGTTAGCTAGCAGTATGAAGCTTCTTAGCGTTAGCTAGCAGTATGAAGCTTCTTAGTGTTAGCTAGCAGTATGAAGCTTCTTAGCGTTAGCTAGCAGTATGAGGCTTCTTAGCGTTAGCTAGCATTATGAGGCTTCTTAGTTTTAGCTAGCAGTATGAGGCTTCTTAATGTTAGCTAGCAGTATGAAGCTTCTTAGTGTTAGCTAGCAGTATGAAGCTTCTTAGCGTTAGCTAGCAGTATGAGGCTTCTTAGTGTTAGCTAGCAGTATGAGGCTTCTTAGTGTTAGCTAGCAGTATGAAGCTTCTTAGTGTTAGCTAGCAGTATGAAGCTTCTTAGTGTTAGCTAGCAGTATGAAGCTTCTTAGTGTTAGCTAGCAGTATGAAGCTTCTTAGCGTTAGCTAGCAGTATGAGGCTTCTTAGTGTTAGCTAGCAGTATGAGGCTTCTTAGTGTTAGCTAGCAGTATGAAGCTTCTTAGTGTTAGCTAGCAGTATGAAGCTTCTTAGTGTTAGCTAGCAGTATGAAGCTTCTTAGTGTTAGCTAGCAGTATGAGGCTTCTTAGTGTTAGCTAGCAGTATGAAGCTTCTTAGTGTTAGCTAGCAGTATGAAGCTTCTTAGTGTTAGCTAGAAGTATGAGGCTTCTTAGCATTAGCTAGCAGGCTAACAGGCCAGTAACAGAGGCTAGCTAGAAGCTGATTTGAGACTTACCCTCTAGACTGCCCAACCTGGTCAGTAGTTTGGGCCGGTTGGGGGGTGGCGGGGTGCCGGCCCGGCAGGGTGGGGGGTCCATTGGGTGGGGTGTCTCCTGTCCCCCTCCTGTCTTAGCCTGTCCCAGAGAGTTGTCCACACAGGACTCACAGAGGGAAGCATCCTCTCCTCCCTCCTCACTCTGGTTGGGGACGGCCACCATCACATTATCCTCTGTCAGGTCCATCACTGAAACAAACAATATCATCATCAACAACACAGTCCTCTGTCAAATGATTGTTATTAAAAGTTATTCTTGTAAAACTGAATCAGCTGGCTTACTGTGGTTCAGATCTCCTATCACTGTGCCTTTATATGATGCCATACATAATATGACTGCACAGGTTCACGATCTCTGTCGCCACCCAGAGGTGGCTCTCAGAAAACAGCCGACACTGCACTGCAGTCCTAAATCAAACATTTTTTTGGGGGGGGGGGTCATTTGTCCTACCTGTAGAGGTCAGAGGTTAGAGGTCCTACCTGTAGAGGGGTTGTCTTCGTCGCTGACCAGGTCCTCTGAGGTGGTTGCCAGGGGAGCCAGAGGTTCCTCCTCCTCTGCATCTGATAGGCTGGGAGGGTCCTCTACCCCCCCACACGCCTCACAACACTCTAAACACACACACAAACACACACACGCACGCACACACACAAACAAACACACACACACAAACAAACAAACACACACACAGGAGTTATATAGAAGTTTATCAGCATGAAAGTATGAACTTTTTTACTATTACAGTGGGTCGTGTGTGTGTGTGTGTGTGTGTGTGTGTGTGTACCTGGCTCAGTCCCCTCCAGGCCCCTCCTAACCAGTTGGTCTGGGGTCTCCAGACCCCTCCTAGCCAGTTGGTCTAGGGTCTGTGGTACTGCTGCCTTCCTCTCTACAGCTGCAACACACAGAACAATATCAGCAGGTTCATCCTACACATACATTCAGTTAGATAAAAGTCAAGTATCCATCTTGGTCTCTCACCTGAAGAGTTCTGCTGCTTCTTTTTCCTCCACTTCCAGGGTTTAAAGATCCGTCCCAGACTGGCCAGTTTACTGTTCATCCTGACGGGAGGGGTCCGCACCCCCGAGACCATACCCCCTGGAGCACCCTCCTCCTGCTGCTGCTCCATCGCTGAGAGGAGAGAGGGAGGAGGAGGAGAGGAGAGGAAGGGAAGAGAAGAGAGCTCAGAGTTAACACAGCATCACCTATAGGACTAACAGGGAGCTGTTAGAGGGTAGTGCGTATGGCCCAGCACATCACTGGGGCCAAGCTTCCTGCCATCCAGGACCTCTATACCAGGCGGTGTCAGAGGAAGCCCAAACAATTGCCAGTCTCCAGCCACCCTACTGTGGTCTTAGACTGTTCTCTCTGCTACCGCACGGCAAGTGGTACAGAGCGCTAAGTCTAGGTCCAAAAGGCTTCTTAACAGCTTCTACCCCCAAGCCATAAGACTCCTGAACAGCTAATCAAACGGCTACCTATTTGCATTGTCCCCACTCCACCCCCAATTTTTACGCTGCTGCTACTCTCTGTTTATTATCTATGCATAGTCAGCCTTCCCTGTGGCTCAGTTGGTAGAGCATGGTGTGTGCAACGCCAGGGTTGTGGGTTTGATTCCCACGGGGTGCCAGTACAAAAAGACAAAAAAGAAAAAAAGAAATGAAAATGAAATGTATGTATTCACTACTGTAAGTCGCACTGGATGAGAGCGTCTGCTAAATTACTAAAATGTCAAATGTACTTTACCTCTACCTACATGTACATATTACCTTGACTAAAAAGAAATGACCACAGACTGGTTTGATACAGATTGTAAAATTATAAGGAAAAAACTTAGAACACTATCAAACCAAAAGCGCAGAGACCCAAATAATGGTGAATTACACCTTCATTACTGTGAGACAATAAACGTAACACTCAGACCCCCAAAAAAGCCCAGTACAACAGCAAGCAGCTGACAATGATTGAGGAGTCCATAAACACAAACAACTTCTGGCAAAACTGGAAAAACCTGAAAGAAAATTCAAACTAGAGGAATTAGCGATACAAAATGGGGACATATGGACAACGCCATTTTAAAACCTTCGACAACATCGTTCAAATTGATGCAAACGCAGAACAATGTCAAATTCATGAGAAGTTCAATGTATTAGAAAAAGCTATAAAGGAAAATCAAAGTCAATTGGACTCCCCAATTACTGACTAGGAGCTCTATAAGAAATTTCAGGCACTTTCACATTTTTTAAAGCATGCGAACGTGATGGTATCCTAAATAATTTCAGGTTCTGCCCCCAATCCATAACACTGCTGAACAGTGTCATGACGTTGAGGTTTATGACCCCCATAAATACCTTTCCCCCTTTTCTCTCTCTCTACTCTACAGATGTGACTCTTGGAAAGCCCTTTGTAACATAGAGTGAGAGTCTGAGAACATCAAAAGTGATCAACACGCCGCAAGGATGAATTTCGACTATACCAGCTAGAATATAGCATGGCAACTTGGTATGAACTTTGAACTCTTATTCACTAAAGAAGTGATAGCCGATTGAGTTAGCCGCAGCAACTGTAAACGTGGGCTTGGTGAGGACGGACAAAGGATCCATTCTACCATGCTCCAGTTCACCACTAGACATTCTTCAGAGGACAAGAGATCCATGCTGGACAACCCGGCCTTCTATCTACGACCAACCTACCGAAGCGCAGCTCAGAGTAAATATTTATTTCATTTTCCTTTTCCAAATGGGCGGTTATTTCGAATGCATAAGATACTGTATTTACGATAGCATAGCTGCCTACGGTCCGATAGAGACACAAAACCTTTTTGTTCCTCAGTCTTCCCACTCTTTCATTCAAAACCCAACCCCCTTTCTTTGTGTAACCAGCCGTCATATCTGTTCCGTCCCAAGCTCCGGCTCGTCTCATTTAGCCTGCCCTTCACCATCTCTGGTCTCACAATATCCCTGGACTTTGCCACGGTTCTCTCCCTCGTCTGATGGCAACACCGCCATCCTGACAGTAGTGGACCGGTTTTCCAAAGCCGCCCACTTTATTCCTCTCCCCAACCTACCCTCTGACAAATAGATGGCCCAGCTCATGGTGCAGCACATCTTCCGGATCCATGGACTCCCGGTGGACATGGTTTCTGACCGGGGTCCTCATTTCTCGTCTTAGTTCTGGAAGGCATTCGGCACGCTTACTGGGTCGTCGGCCAGCCTGTCCTCCGGGTTCCACCCTCAGTCCAATGGCCAGTCGGAGCGAGCCAATCAAGACCTGGAGATAACTCTTCGCTGCCTTGTCTCCGCCAACCACACCCCCCGGAGCCAGCAACTCGTGTGGGTTGAATAACACCCTCCCCTGCTCTGCCACTGGGCTCTCGCCTTTCAAGAATTCCCTGGGTTATCAGCCCCCGCTCTTCCCGGAGCAAAAGGAAGAGATCGGCATACCCTCAGACCAGATGTTTGTCTGCTGCTGTCGCCGTACCTGGAAGAGAGCCCGGTCGGCTCTTCTCAAGACCACCTGCAGGTATCGACGATAAGTGGACCGCCACTGGACCCCGGCTCCCCGGTATCGTCTTGGGCAGAAGGTATGGCTGTCCACTCGGGATCTGCCCCTCCAGGTGGAGTCCCGCAAACTTTCCCCCACTTTATCGACCCTTTCCCCATCTCCAAGATTATTAGCCTCGCTGCAGTTCGTCTTCTGTTGCCCCGTACCCTCATATACATCCCACTTTTCATGTGTCTAGATGTAAACCCATGTCTCACAGCCCTTTTGTCTCCTGTTTCTAGGCCCAACCCTCTTCCCCATCTCATCGACGGCGAACCGGCGTACACGGTCAGGCGCCTCCTGAAGGTTTGGGCAGGCGATTCCAGTACCTGGTTGACTGGGAGGGTTATGTCCCGGAGGAGAGGTGCTGGGTCCCCCCCAGGCCTCATCGCTGAGTTCCAACGCCGGCAACCTGGTCAACCAGGTAAGCGCCCAGGTAGGATGCCAGGTGGCGCCCCTAGAGGGGGGGGGGTACTGTCACACCCTGATCTGTTTCACCTGTCTTTGTGCTTTTCTCCAACCCCCTCCAGGTGTCGCTCATCTTCCCCATTATCCCCAGTGTACTTATACCTGTGTTGTCTGTTGTCAGTTCATTTTGTTTTGTCAAACCTACCAGCGCTTTTTCCCGTGCTCCTGTTTTCTAGCTTTCCCGATTTTGACCGTTCAGCCTGCCCTGATCCTGAACCTACCTGCCATTCTGTACCTTTCAGACTCTGCTCTGGACTACTGACCTCTGCCTGCCCTTGACCTGTTGTTTGCCTGCCCTTGACCTGTCGTTTGCCTGCCCCCGTTTGAGTAATAAACTGTGTTACTTCGACACTGTTTGCATCTGGGTCTTCTCCTGAGCCTTGACACATCTGGAAACATCTAAAATACAGTGGCCCCCTCTCATATCACTACCAAGCCCTGCAATACCAAGAGCTGAGCAAAGAAAAGACTCCCCTCATCCAGCTGATCCTGGGCTGACCAGAACATCGAATCAATCTGAATAAACCAAATTACAACACAGTCAAAACAAAACGACATTACTTTTTGGGAAACACAAGCACAAAGCAAAATGCAGTGCTATCTGGCCCTAAATTGACAGTGTGCCATGGCTATCAATTTGACCATGGTTACTGTTCAAAACCTTTGAACAGGTTTTGACCTTTGTCAAAACCTTGACAAATTTACAGGCTCAGTGAGCACAGCCATTGAGAAGGGTAGACAGTAAAACCTGGCTCCCTGTAGAGGAACTGTTGTGCAACCACTGTATCACAGCAGAACTTGAGACAGAGCTGCATTTTCTAATAAAATGTCAAAAATATAAAACAATTAGATTGTCATTTCCCCAAATTTGAAACCCTTTATTCAAGGTTTCAAAGACCTCTCAGATGAGGATAGGCTACCCGTCCTGTTGGGGGAGGACGCAGAGAGCTGTGGGTTGGCAGCGCACTACATTGCTGCCTGCTATACGATGAGGGCCAGCGTCTGACAGACCAACCAACCTGCACATGTCCTCTTCACTTATTGTTATTGTCCAATCAGAGCCATTTGCATTGCTAGTTATAGCCTAATGTTAGCTAGATAGCTAAAATTGAACCTAGTTGGTTAGCTTCAGATTCATGCAGGGTAGTAATGTTTTGAGTTGGGATTATGATTCATTGTTTAGATAGATATATTTTTGTCTAAACAAAAAGACTCCACTATGCAAGTAACCTTTCACTATATCGTTTACACCTTCTGTGTCCTGTGCACGTGACAGATACATTTCGATGTTATGTGATATAGTGTGTGTTTACCAGTGACGGTAATGTGAAGAACAACATATAGGACTAGATAAAGGATATAGGATAACGTTAGGCCAACGAGTGTCCAAGTTCTAAAATTCTCTGGTAGAACGCCCAGCTTTTACTTCGTCACACTCAAAACCGTAAGCTATTTTCTGTAATTAGCTTGCGGCTAATTTTTAAATAATGATCTTGTTGTGAGTTTATTTTCTTGAAATAATTAATCCAAATACGCTAAAGTTAAGACGTTGTCAGCTATATGTCATTATTTGAACTGGCTAGCAAGCGAATTTAATGTTAACTTAAAGTTAGCTAGCTAGCTAACAAGCTAGAAACGAACCAAAACATTGCTTAGAAAGTTGCTTTTAGGTACCTGGTTTGCTAGATTGAAATATACTAAATTCATGTTTAAACAGATTCATTATTATTTGTTAAAATACAACACTTATGTTATTTTGGACCACTGCTGATGTCATGCAGCCTGTCGTTTTGTGTTTATACTTTTCATAACGACAAGTTTGATGTTGGACGACAATAGAATGTTCATGATGTCACTGCGACAATTGTATGCAGACAAGTCGATAGATGTAGTATGAACCAGCCTTTAGTCTTCAAATCTTTGGTTGTTTAGTACACTACCATACTCACTCTGTATAGCACATGGCCTCACATGGCCTCATAAGGCTTAAGAGGGTGTGAACAATGCTGAATGGGTGTAGACAAAGAAGAGCTCTCCAGTAGGTATCAAAACATTCCAGGGCCATTTTCTCAAAAGTGGGGTTACAAGTTTTGCAACTTTCAAAGCAGAATGACTTTACCTTTTGTTTCTCAACTGTAGTGTATGACATACTTTTTTTTATCTCTGAATCCTTACTTTTATCCAATATAAAAAAACACAATTTCAAATTTTGCTACATAAGACTGAATCGAGCCGGTCGATCACATATGTACATTGTTTAATCATGCAAAAAGAATCTAATTGAATTGAAAGAGAGAGAGAGAGAGAGAGAGAGAGAGAGGGAGGGACAGAGAGAGAGAAAAAGAGAGAGAGACCTTGTAATCTGTAATAGGAACATGATGAATGTCTTCATCGACAGGCTCTATAATGACAAATCAATATTCTGGGAATCATATCCCTCTCTGTGGTCCAGACCTGTTAGAGTACAGTCAACATGGGATGTGTCCTAAACCCTAATACTTATGAATAAAACAATGAGCTACCAAAGCTACCCGCAGGATTGGTTAACTGTCACGTCCTGACCAGTATAGAGGATTATTTGTTATTGTAGTTTGGTCAGAACGTGGCAGAGAGTAGTTAGTTTATGTATTCCGGGGTTTTGGGTTTCTTTTCCATGTTTGTGTTTCTATGGGTTTTCTATCTGTTCTGTTTCTATGTTAGTTAATTGGGGGGACTCTCAATTGAAGGCAGGTGTCAGGGGTTTCGTCGTCATCAGACGATATGGCGAAATCATCGTCGGAAAAGGAGGACCAATATGCAGCAGGATTGTGTTGGCTCATCTTGAACATTTATTAAACTCAAAATGAACATACAAAATAACAAAAACGAACTCACGATATACAGACAGTCTTCTCAGGCTCACATACGCTAGACAAGAAACAATCTCCCACCAATGACAAACACAAACACACCCTAATATATGGGACTCTCAATCAAAGGCAAAGAGAAAACACCTGCCTTCAATTGAGAGTCCCAACCCCAATTAATCAACCATAGAAACACACTCACTAAACTCCACATAGAAATACATAAACATAGACCATAAACCAAAAACCCGGAAATACTAAATCAAACGCCCTTTTACCAAAACACCACCCCGAACCACATAAAACAAATACCATCTGCCACGTCCTGACCAAACTACAATGACAATTAACCCTTATACTGGCCAGGACGTGACAGTACCCCCCCTAAAGGTGCTAACCCCGGAAGCACCTCAAGAATAACAAAACCCCAAACAACAACAAAAAATTCCCCCTAAACTAAAGGGAGGGAAGGGAGGGTGGCTGCCGTCACCGACGGCACTTGTGCTACACCCCCCCCTCCCCAACCCACCTATGCAGGTGGTGGTTCAGGCTCTGGCCTATTGTCCTCCAGAGTGCCGACCGACCCGATCAGCCTCGGACCGTAGGCAGACTCCCCCTGCTCCGGATCATGGGCAGACCTCCACCTCTCCACCCTGTATGCAGACTCAGCAATTAAACAGTTAATCTCTTTAAGTTCTGAATTGTCAGGCTTACTCAGTTCAAGGTTGCTGCTAGACTCCCTTGGGTTTTGGTCATCGGCAGACTCTGGGCAGATGGGCCACTCTGGCAGCTCCGGGCAGTCTGGCCACTCTGGCAGCTCCGGGCAGTCTGGCCACTCTGGCAGCTCTGGGCGGTCTGGCCACTCTGGCAGCTCCGGGCGGTCTGGCCACTCTGGCAGCTCCGGGCGGTCTGGCCACTCTGGCAGCTCCGGGCGGTCTGGCCACTCTGGCAGCTCCGGGCGGTCTGGCCACTCTGGCAGCTCCGGGCGGTCTGGCCACTCTGGCATCTCCGGGCAGTCTGGCCACTCTGGCATCTCCGGGCAGTCTGGCCACTCTGGCATCTCCGAGCAGCCTGGCCACTCTGGCATCTCCGGGCAGTCTGGCCACTCTGGCAGCTCCTGACTGGTGGGTGGCTCTGGCAGCTCCTGACTGGTGGGCGGCTCTGGCGACTCCTGACTGACGGGCGGCTCTGGCGACTCCTGACTGACGGGCGGCTCTGGCGACTCCTGACTGACGGGCGGCTCTGGCGACTCTTGACTGACGGGCAGCTCTGGCGACTCTTGACTGACGGGCAGCTCTGGCGACTATTGACTGACGGGCAGCTCTAGCGACGTCGGACTGGGATGACGCACTTGAAGCCTGGTGCGTGGTGCTGGTACTGGACGTACCAGACTGGGAACACGCACCTCCAGGCTAGTGCGGGGAGCAGGCACAGGACGAGTCGGACTGGGCTGACGCACTTCCGGGTCCGCACGAGAGACAGGAACTGGAAACCCAGGGCTATGGAGGCGCACAGGCGGTCTTGATCTTACCTCCTGCACAACCCGTCCTGGCTGGATAGAACTAGTAGCCCTGTACGAGCGGGGTGCTCGTACAGGGCGGACTGGGCTGTGCATGGGCCTGATGGTTGCCGTGCGTAGAGCGGGAGTTGGGTAGCCTGGTCCTAGGAGGCGTACCGGCGACCAGATGCGCTGCGCAGGCATCCTCCTACCAGGCTGGATGCCCACTTTAGCACGGCACCTGCGAGGGGCTGGAATAACGTGCACCGGACTGTGCGTGCGTATGGGTGAGATAGTGCACTCTTCAGCGAAACATGGCGCCCTCCACCTCATACGCTCCTCCATATAACCACGGGTAGCTGGCTTCTAGCTCTTCCTTGGCCTAGCCAAACTACCCGTGTGCCCCCCCAAAAAATGTATTGGGGGTGCCTCTCGTGCTTCAACGCCAGTCGTGTTCCTCGGAAACGTTCCCGGTCCTTACCAGCCGTTCTCCATGGGCCCTCTCCGGCCATAACTTGCTCCCAAGTCTATCTCTCCCGTTTGTCCATTTCAAAATGCCTCTGCTCCTTCCTCTGCTGCTTGGTCCTGGTTTGGTGGGAGATTCTGTCAGGGGTTTCGTCGTCATCAGACGATATGGCGAAATCATCGTCGGAAAGGAGGACCAATATGCAGCAGGATTGTGTTGGCTCATCTTGAACATTTATTAAACTCAAAATGAACATACAAAATAACAAAAATGAACTCACGATATACAGACAGTCTTCTCAGGCTCACATACGCTGGACAAGAAACAATCTCCCACCAATGACAAACACACCCTAATATATGGGACTCTCAATCAAAGGCAAAGAGAAAACACCTGCCTTCAATTGAGAGTCCCAACCCCAATTAATCAACCATAGAAACACACTCACTAAACTCCACATAGAAATACATAAACATAGACCATAAACCAAAAACCCGGAAATACTAAATCAAACGCCCTTTTACCAAAACACCACCCCGAACCACATAAAACAAATACCCTCTGCCACGTCCTGACCAAACTACAATGACAATTAACCCTTATACTGGCCAGGATGTGACAGCTGGTGTTTTCTTGTTGCCTTTGATTGGGAGTCCTATATATTAGGGTGTGTTTGGTCTTGTTGTTTGTGGGTAGTTGTTTTAGTACTGCTATACGTGTGTAGCCTGCTATACTGTTCCTGGCGGTCATTGTTTTCTTGTTTTTGTTCGTGGTGTTCACATTATAATAAATTATGATGAGCATGCAATCCGCTGCATATTGGTCCACTTTTTCCGACAGCGATTTCGAGATATCTTCAGATGAAGGTGAAGAACGTGACATTAACTCTTGAGGTCACTATGGTCTCGACCAATTTAGGTAAATTCTACTTTAGTTTTAGTGCCACCCATTGTTGGAAAAACCTACAAAAATCCTTGTATCTTGATTCCCTGGTGCCACTAGGGCAGTTTAGGCCTCTGGTGTTGAATGAATTCATTGAGAATTGCAGTTTTGTTCGATTGATTGTAGTGCAGTGGAGGCTCCTCAAAGGAGGAAGTGGAGAACCATAACCATAAAAATTGTCAAACAAATAGATAAATCTACTGTCATGAGGTTGGCCTGTTGGGGGAGGTTTATGACCCCCATAAATACCTTTCCCCTTTTCTCTCTCTCTACTCTACCGATGTGACTATTGAAAATCCCTTTGTTAACATAGAGAATCTGGGAACATCAAAAGGTGGGAAACGGAACCATATTTCGGTAATCCAACCAGCTGAAAATATGCGTTGGGACTTAATGAATATGATGTCAGATCAGTTGGCGTCTGAGACATTATTACTGATGATAGGACGACATAAACTGTATCTTGGAAAGTCTACACATTCTAGTTATCAGATTCCCATGGAATTGTTGTGCTATTTAAATGTTTAAATATTAAACTATTTGTGAAAAGATTAAATGTAATTTTAGCATCCAAATGAGAGAATTGGGGTTTTCATGAGTGAACTATGCTCAACTCAGTGGCCCTGCCCATGTGAACAGACATTGGTTATAAACTATGAAACACGCCCTTCTCTCCCTCCTATATAAAGCCCTTGACGAAAATGTAAGTTCTGTTCCGAGGACGTTAGGGTGACGGTCCTATGTTTAAAGGGCTCAGATAATAACCTGTTCCAAGGACTTGAGGTCCCCACGTTGAAAGGACAAAGACCACCTACAGAACTAAGCAAACCTCAGCAAGAATCGAACGAAATTAGCATCGAATTTCAACGTGAAGATGACGGTCAACACGCCGAAAGGATGAGTTTCGACTCTACCAGCCAGAATATGAAACGAGTTTAAAAGTATGGTAACTTGGTATGAACTTTGAACTCTTATTCACTCCAGAAGGGATAACTCCTAGCTGTTGAGTTAGCAGCAGTCGCTAAACGTGGGTTAGGAGAGGACGGACAGAGTATCCATTCTACCACGCTCCAGTGCACCACTAGACAGTCTTCAGAGGACCAGAGATCCATGCTGGACCACCCGGCCTCCCATCTACCGAAGCACAGCTCAGAGTAAATATTTATTGCAATCTCCTTTTTCAAATGGGCGGTTATTTAGAATGCATAAGATTCTGTATTTACGATAGCATAGCTTCTCCCTTTGTTACTCAGTCTTCCCGCTCTTTCACTCAAGCCCAACCCCCTTTCTTTGTGTAACCAGCCGTCATATCTGTTCCATCCGCTAGGGACGTTTTCCTTTATGACATAATTAGTAATCAATGCATGATCCATTCTGTGTATATGTAATTCTGTGTGATTATTTAGGTATTTAGTAAATAAATAATTAAACCAAATTTTGTATTGCTGATTCAACTTGTTAGCCAGGGTTCGTGAAGATAACCAAGAATTTACAACTTTCAGATGAGACTAAACAAGGTGACGATTAAATATTGACTGCTATTGAGGTAAAAGATTACCAGGTCTTTAAGAGTTTATTCGGAAGATAACATTTCTATAAACATTCTTCCGTGGTGCCCCGACTTTCTAGGTAATTATTTACCTGAGTAGCTTAAAACTTCTTAGGGCTAGGCCCCTTTTTTCTCAATTTCCGCCTGACTGATGTGCCCAAAGTAAACTGCCTGTTGCTAAGGCCCTGAAGCCAGGATATGCATACAAGTGGTACCATTAGAAAGAAAACACTTTGAAGTTTTAGAAATGATAAAATAATGTAGGTGACTATAACACAACAGATATGGTAGGAGCAAATCCAAAGAAAAAACAAGCAGATTTTGTTTTGTTTGAGAGACCATGGTCTTACAATGGAAAGTATAGGGGGATACTGAATTCTACCTCCCAGGATGCAATTCCTATGGCTTCCACAGGGTGTCAGCAGTCTATGTTCCAGGTTTCAGGCTTGTAACTTCAAAAATGAATAAGAAATATCAGTTTTAGTAGAGGGACACAGTCTTGGAAATTCGTGTTGGGGCCATGAAGACAAGATGCACCTGCTAAAATCGGTTTCCTATTGAACATACTTCTTTCCGTAAGAAATATTATAGTTTGATTACATTTTAGGGTATCTGAGGAGTTTAGGGGTAGATTTCCAGATTCTTTTCTCTGCATGTTGAACGAGTGGATTACTCAAATCGAAGGCGCCAACTGAACTGACTTTTTGGGATATAAACGATTTTATCTAACAAAACAACACTATATGTTATAGCTGGGACCCTTTGGATGACAAATCAAAGGAAGATTTTCAAAAAGACTTTCAAAAAGTAAGTAAAAAAGAAAAAATACAACTTGGACATTACCTTGTAGTTTACCAATAACATGGTCTGGTGGTGATGTGGATATCTTTATGAGCCCTCGTGAAAAATAGTGCACTGCAAAGAGAATAGGATGTCATTTAGAACGCGCTCTGACTCTGATCACAGCCTGGTGTGATGTCATTTAGAACGCGCTCTGACTCTGATCACAGCCTGGTGTGATGGAAGGGAGAACGCGCTCTGACTCTGATCACAGCCTGGTGTGATGGAAGGGAGAACGCGCTCTGACTCTGATCACAGCCTGGTGTGATGTCATTTAGAACGCGCTCTGACTCTGATCACAGCCTGGTGTGATGTCATTTAGAACGCGCTCTGACTCTGATCACAGCCTGGTGTGATGGAAGGGAGAACGCGCTCTGACTCTGATCACAGCCTGGTGTGATGGAAGGGAGAACGCGCTCTGACTCTGATCACAGCCTGGTGTGATGGAAGGGAGAACGCGCTCTGACTCTGATCACAGCCTGGTGTGATGGAAGGGAGAACGCGCTCTGACTCTGATCACAGCCTGGTGTGATGGAAGGGAGAACGCGCTCTGACTCTGATCACAGCCTGGTGTGATGGAAGGGAGAACGCGCTCTGACTCTGATCACAGCCTGGTGTGATGGAAGGGAGAATGCGCTCTGACTCTGATCACAGCCTGGTGTGATGGAAGGGAGAACGCGCTCTGACTGATCACAGCCTGGTGTGATGGAAGGGAGAACGCGCTCTGACTCTGATCACAGCCTGGTGTGATGGAAGGGAGAACGCGCTCTGACTCTGATCACAGCCTGGTGTGATGGAAGGGAGAACGCGCTCTGACTCTGATCACAGCCTGGTGTGATGGAAGGGAGAGATTGACAGGCTGGATGGGTCCCTTGGGAACCAACAACCGTAACTACAGATCCATAGCATCTGCTACTCTAAACATGGCATGGATTTCATTCAATATTTACTACAATGCTTTATTAGATAGGACCAATAAACCACTGAAAGGAGAGAAGAGGGGAGGGGAGGGGAGGGGGGGGAGCAGCACCTATATCAGCAGTAGTCTAAGTTTTATCTACAGTACAGCAGCAGGTGAACAGGGATTTGCAACAAAGTGCTTTAGCATTGATTCCCCTGCCTGCTGCAACCACAGCCTAACTGCATTATACAGGCCATATTGATAGGTTGGGGTGTCTACTGTACTATAGTGTAGTGTAATATAGTATACTATACTGTACTATAGCATAGTGTAATATAGTGTACTATACTGTACTATAGCACAGTGTAATATAGTGTACTATACTGTACTATAATGTAGTGTAATATAGTGTACTATACTGTACTATAATGTAGTGTAATATAGCGTACTATACTGTACTATAATGTAGTGTAATATAGTGTACTATACTCTACTATAGTGTAGTGTAATATAGTGTACTCTACTGTACTATAGTGTAGAGTAATATAGTGTACTATACTGTACTATAATGTAGTGTAATATAGCGTACTATACTGTACTATAATGTAGTGTAATATAGTGTACTATACTGTACTATAGTGTAGTGTAATATAGCGTACTATACTGTACTATAATGTAGTGTAATATAGTGTACTATACTGTATTATAATGTAGTGTACTATACTGTACTATACTGTACTATAGCATAGTGTAATATGCATAGTGTACTATACTGCAATATAGTGTAATAGGGGTTGCAACAATTTCGGCAGATAATTTTAGAAAGAGAGGGTCCAGATTGTCTAGCCTGGCTGATTTGTATGGGTCCAGATTTTGCAGCTCTTTCAGAACATCAGCTATCTGGATTTGGGTGAAGGAAAAATGGTGGGGGCTTTGGCGGGTTGCTGTGGAGGGTGCCGGGCAGTTGACCGGGGTAGGGGTAGCCAGGTGGAAAGCATGGCCAGCCGTAGAGAAATGCTTATTGAAATTCTCAATTATAGTGGATTTATCAGTGGTGACAGTGTTTCCTATCCTCAGAGCAGTGGGCAGCTGGGAGGAGGTGCTCTTATTCTCCATGGACTTTACAGTGTCCCAGAACTTTTTTGAGTTAGTACTACAGGATGCAAATTTCTGTTTGAAAAAGCTAGCCTTAGCTTTTCTAACTGCCTGTGTATATTTGTTCCTAACTTCCCTGAAAAGTTCCATGTCACGGGGGCTATTCGATGCTAATGCAGAACGCCACAGGATGTTTTTGTGCTGGTCAAGGGCAGTCAGGTCTGGAGTGAACCAAGGGCTATATCTGTTCCTGGTTCCAATTTTTTGAGTGGGGCGTGCTTATTTAAGATGGTGAGGAAGACACTTTTTAAAGAATAGCCAGGCATCATCTACTGACGGGATGAGGTCAATGTCATTCCAGGATACCGGGGCCAGGTCGATTAGAAAGGCCTGCTCGCAAAAGTGTTTTAGGGAGCGTTTGACAGTGATGAGGGGTGGTTGTTTGGTCCCAGACCCATTACGGATGCAGGCAATGAGCCAGTGATCTCTGAGATCTTGGTTGAAAACAGCAGAGGTGTATTTGGAGGGCAAGTTGGTTAGGAAGATATCTATGAGGGTGCCCGTGTTTACAGATTTGGGGTGGTACCTGGTAGGTTCATTGATCATTTGTGTGAGATTGAGGGCATCAAGCTTAGATTGTAGGATGGCCGGGGTGTTAAGCATGTCACAGTTTAGGTCACCTAGTAGCACGAGCTCTGAAGATAGATGGGGGCAATCAATTCACATATGGTATCGAGGGCACAGCTGGGGGCAGAGGGTGGTCTATAGCAAGCGGCAACAGTGAGAGACTTGTTTCTGGAAAGGTGCATTTTTAGAAGTAGAAGCTCGAATTGTTTGGGTACAGACTTGGATTGTAATACAGAACTCTGCAGGCTATCTTTGCAGTAGATTGCAACACCGCCCCCTTTGGCATCCGTAGAGTACGACCTTTCCTCACACAGGAAGCGGCGCAGGTCCTAATCCAGGCACTTGTCATCTCCCGTCTGGACTACTGCAACTCACTGTTGTCTGAGCTCCCCCCTTGTCCCATACAACCCCTGCAATTTATCCAGAATACTATGTGACCCCACTCTTCCGCACACTCCACTGGCTTCCAATCGAAGATCGCATCATCGTCTAGACTATGGTACTACGGAGCATCAAGAGGAACTGCCCCTTCCTACCCTGCTCAAACACTACATCCCCAACCTGAGCACTCCGTTCCGCCACTGATCTCTTGGCCCTCCCACCCCTCCAACTCAGCCCAGTCAAAGCATTTCCCTGTCCTGGCACCCCAAATGGTGGAACCAGCGTCCCCCTAAAATCAGGACAGCAGAGTCCCTGCCCATCTTCAGAAAACATCTGAAACTCTACCTCTTTGAAGAGTATCTTAAATAACTTCCACGGTTCCCCGGCGTACAAGTAAATACATTGTGTCCTGGTCTCAGTATCCCAGGCTGATAGTTCAGTCTGTTCCCCGTCTCAGTATCCCAGGCTGATAGTTCAATCGGTTCCCCGTCTCAGTATGCCAGGCTGATAGTTCAATCGGTTCCCCGTCTCAGTATCCCAGGCTGATAGTTCAGTCTGTTCCCCGTCTCAGTATCCCAGGCTGATAGTTCAGTCTGTTCCCCGTCTCAGTATCCCAGGCGGATAGTTCAATCGGTTCCCCGTCTCAGTATCCCAGGCTGATAGTTCAGTCTGTTCCCCGTCTCAGTATCCCAGGCTGATAGTTCAGTCTGTTCCCCGTCTCAGTATTCCAGGCTGATAGTTCAGTCTGTTCCCCGTCTCAGTATCCCAGGCTGATAGTTCAGTCTGTTCCCCGTCTCAGTATCCCAGGCTGATAGTTCAGTCTGTTCCCCGTCTCAATATCCCAGGCTGATAGTTCAGTCTGTTCCCCGTCTCAGTATCCCAGGCTGATAGTTCAGTCTGTTCCCCGTCCCAGTATCCCAGGCTGATAGTTCAGTCTGTTCCCCGTCTCAGTATCCCAGGCTGATAGTTCAGTCTGTTCCCCGGCGTACACGTAACTACTGGCAGTACTCCAGCCCTCCTAGGGTAAGATTTGAATACCCCTTCCCTATATAGTGCATTACCTTGGGCTCCATAGGTGCTGTAGAAACTGAACATATAGGGCTATTCCTCCTCTATATAGGCAATAGGGTGCCATTTTGGACACAGCCAATGTGTTGTTCTTTAGTAGAGTAAAGTTATTGTAGAACCTCTCTAAGTAACCTGTTGTTTAAATAGACCAGTGTGTTATTTCTGCATTCCCTCCTCATCCACACACACAGGCCACTGATGCCCTTCGCCACGTCGTTCAACCAGTTATATCAATACCTTCTAACAGCAGTGTGTGTGTGTGTGTGTGTGTGTGTGTGTGTGTGTGTGTGTGTGTGTGTGTGTGTGTGTGTGTGTGTGTGTGTGTGGTCTGCCTACCCATCTGAGAGACGCAGACTCAGTCTCAACCTGAGTCAATCTCAACCATAGGTCCTATGATTGAGTGTAGTCTGAGCCCAGGAGTGTGAAAGTGAATGGAAAGGCTCTGGAGCAACGAACCGCC